>NC_059358.1:1533079-1600579 GCF_019703515.2 Myxocyprinus asiaticus | reverse complement strand
TTCCAGTGAGACACTTACAATGGAAGTCAATGGGGTCGATCTGTAAACATTAAAATACTCACTGTTTCAAAAGTATAGACACAAGACATAAACAAGCATGTAAACATGATTTTAGTGTGATAAAGTCACTAGCATGGCAACGGAGTTGTCAAACTGGATAACTTTACATAAATAAGGTTACTAAGCAATTTTATAACACTAAAATCTTAACACACATAATGCATGGGGGTCTGGGTATCTCAGCGAGTATTGACGCTGACTATCACCCCTGGAGTCGCGAGTTTGAATTCAGGGCATGCTGAGTGACTCCAGCCAGGTCTCCTAAGCAACCAAATTGGCCCGGTTGCTAGGGAGGGAAGAGTCACATGGGGTAACCTCCTCGTGGTCGTGATTAGTGGTTCTCGCTCTCAATGGGGCGTGTGGTAAGTTGTGCGTGGATCGTGGCGAGTAGCATGAGCCTCCACATGCTGTGAGTCTCCGCGGTGTCATGCACAACGAGTCACGTGATAAGATGCACAGATTGACGGTCTCAGAAGCGGAGGCAACTGAGACTTGTCCTCCACCACCCGGATTGAGGTGAGTAACCGCACCACCACGAGGACCTACTAAGTAGTGGGAATTGGGCATTCCAAAATTGGGAGAAAAGGGGATAAAAAACCCACACACACATTGTTTACATCTTGTGGCTGAACTTTTGAACTAGGGATGAGTTGAAAATATTTTTTGTGGTAATCAACATTACTTTTGAGCTTAACTTGTATTGAACACAGAACATTCCTTTTAAAGACCAACACAAACAAAGACAAACTTTTCTCGTAACAATGTGGGTGAATCTCATGTAACAGGTCTAGACCATATTTCACCCCAAAGAGGGGGAAAAAAATATAAGAAAATTATATTTTGCATTAAGCAATTATTTTAATCATTACAACCAAATTATCATTACTATAACGCATCTTTCTGAGGTTTATTGCAATTCCTATTATTCTCAGTAGCTTCACATTACTGTCATACAGTCATTATTATTGATTAATTAATTGTTTAAGTATTTTGAACTATTACTGTTGTTAAAGTACTATGAAGTATTAATGTATGTTGATAAAGCATTACAAGAAGAAAAGAAATGCATTTTGTTAAAGGAATATTCTGGGTTCAATACAAGTTCAGCTAACCGACAGCATTTGTGACAATGTTGAATACGACAAAATTAATTTAGACTCGTAAAACTGTCAAATCGGAGGTTCCAGTGGGGCACTTACAATGGAAGTCAATGGGGTGAATTTTTGGAGGGGTTAAAGTCAGAAATGAGAAGCTTATAATTTTATAAATGCACTTAAATAAACAAAATTAACTATTTGAGCTGTAAAGTTATTTTAGGGTTTGTTGACAACGTTTTCATGGCAACCAAGTTGAAAAATTGGCTATACTTTGTGATGTTTAATTTTTCATAAGATGCACTTTCATATATGATCATGAGATGCTGCAGAAATGATGATGAACCTGTTACACGTGCTGCAGTGCATCTGAGAGATATTGCCACGAGACTTCAGATGAACAGGATGGAAACTGATGCGAGGGACTGATGTGAGAGAAAGAGGATGCCACACGGGCACAGGGCACTTCTAGTCAACTCATGGCTCATGGCCGCCCGGAATCAGAGATCACTGGAATGACCCGTCATATCCAGGCATGAGCGAGACAGCTAATGAAAGTCATAACTTTGTCTTTATCCGATTCCATCGTGCACGTCCACTGAGGGAAAAACAAAACACAGCCACCTCGGGCGGCTCTTAGGATTTGAAAATGAAGGCACTGGTAGACACAGTCCCCTTTAGCTTAAAGTCTTGAGAGTACAATCAACCCCTATAATCCATGAATTAAATATGAGTCAGCTGACCCTGAGTCCAGCCAATCAGAGCAGTTCTCATTCTGTAAAAAACAGCCAATGAATTGACAAGCATCTGTGGGTGGCACTTCTGTTACCACATCAACACCTTTGTAAAAAAAAATCATTTTCTTACTCAGTATTTTTGTCTTGTTTTCCAGTAAATATATCTAAACATCCTTAAAACAAGACACATGCACTTGAGAAGCAAACTGCGTAAGACTTGTTTTCAGATCTTTTTTTTTTTCTTGTTTCAAGCATAAATTTAACAACATGTGATGTTTATGCTTAAAACAGTAGGACAAATACATTTGAAGTCTTACGATTTTGCTTCTCGCATAAATTGATCAAGTTTAAAGGATGTTCTTAAGGATTTTTTTTACTGCAAAATAAGAAAATATTTGTTTTTGCAGTGTAATCAGAAATTGTGCAACAGAGGAGAAAATCTATTATCTGAGATCTTGCATGTCAAGAGTTGGCATGCCCCCTGGCATCGCTGTAGTTTTTGTATTATCGAGATGTTGGAAGAGAGTCAACAGCACAGAGTTTCCCTGAAGATTGCTTGAATGAGTTTTGGCACGTTGGGGTTTATATGGCGACTGGCGAGGGGGTGGAGCTACGAGAAGTGTGGGTGGGGTTTGAGCGATCAGGCCACCCCGCTTAGCCTGAACAAACCAAAGTCACAGTGTCCAAATGAAGAAGAAGAGTTCACATTGCTGTCAGCTAGTGGCATACATCGCTTCTCACGACCACAAGGCTAAAAACCTGAAACACAGGCCAAAAGGTGAAGGAGCAAAAATTAGCTTTAATATAACCGTGATGTGAAGATAACAGGAAATGCCATTTGCAATTCATTTAACATGCAAACTAAGAATATTTTTGTTTACAATTATGTACGCTGGCGAATCAATTATAAGATGCATGCACATGAATTTGATTTGCCGTTAAAGTGAGAGAGAAAATGCTCTTAAATGCACGGCAAGTGAAAAGCATGTGTACGGAGGGTAGATCTGCCAGTGTGCACGCAGTCTTATTTTTCTGATCACTTTTATTAAAGCAAGTGCACATTCAAAAGACTAACTGAATGAATAAATGTGTGCATATATATGCATATGCAAATGCACTTGTATAAGGGAAACAAGTCTGTCTGATATTAATAAGAGTGATGATTATTGTATACACAGGTGTGTGTCTGTTACCTGTGCGAAGGTGTAAAGAAGTGTATTTAATCTGAAGGATGTTCAGGACACGATCTGTTCACTTCAAACCACTCATCAATACAGCTGAGAAACAAAGAGCACAATTATTGCAAGAGACATACAGCACAAACAACATGTAAACACACATATTTGAAGAGATTTACCCTTTGTGATAGATGCAGAGGCAGGGCAGGCGAGCGATGGTGTCTCCCTGCACCAGCTCCTCCAGACAAATTGCACATTCTCCTGTGTCCTTCACCAGAACATCCTCTGAGAAACGAAATACGAAAAACAATAAATCACAATCACACATACAGTCCTCACTCCACATCCATGAAACATGACTAGAAGATTTCTGTGAATATTGTTCAGAAAATACATTCATTGTTGCATTGCATTAAATGCACCACAAATACTTTTAAGACTAGTTTGAAGTTTTATGAATGAGACCCAAACTGGGAGAGCCCAATTTCATAGATGACCAAAAGGGGGCACAACAGATCTACTTGGTGAACAGACTCATGCAAGTGTCTCATGCTGCTTTTTCAATGCAAGAGAAACTGCAATGCTTAAGTAAATAGGGTGGACGTATAATTACATCCACAATGAGATTTGTTTCTATAATATACCACTCTGCGCTTCAGCGTTTGACAGAGAATCAGTCTTCCTTAAACACTGATATCCAAACACATGCAACCAAACAACTCCGACATGCGACATGAAACAACTTGATTAGGCTACTTGTTCAAAAAGCAAACTGTGCTTTCTGTTCAGTATAATTTACAGTCGTGTGTGACAGAATGGTGTAAAACTCAATTAACCCTCAAGAAACACACTGTAGCAAAATAGCAACACATTATTAAATAATACAAATATTGGGGGCCTGGGTATCTCAGTGAGTATTGACGCTGACTATCACCCCTGGAGTCTTGAGTTCGAATCCAGGGTGTGCTGAGTGACTCCAGCCAGGTCTCCTAAGCAACCAAATTGGCCCGGTTGCTAGGGAGGGTAGAGTCACATGGGGTAACCTCCTCGTGGTCACTATAATGTGGTTCTTGCTCTCGGTGGGGCGTGTGGTGAGTTGTGCGTGGATGTCGCGGAGAATAGCGTGAAGCCTCCACACAGGCTACGTCTCCGTGGTAACGTGCTCAACAAGTCACGTGATAAGATGCGTGGATTGACGGTCTCAGACGCGGAGGCAACTGAGATTCGTCCTCCTCCACCCGGACTGAGGCGAGTCACTACGCCACCACGAGGACTTAGAGCGCATTGGGAATTGGGCATTCCAAATTGGGGGAGAAAAGAATAAATAAAAATAATAAAAATAAAAATAAATATGGGTTAAATACATACGATAGCAGCTCACACTTTGAAATGTATCATTACACCAACTAATCTAACTTTAAATAATATTTTATATCTTGTTTCACAGTAAAAACATCTATACTTCCGTTAAACAAGATAAAATTACTTGAAAAGCGAAACAGTGCAAGATATTTTTGAGAGAACGTATCCTGAATTACGTTTATGTTTCGTACCCTTCTCACCTCAATTTGGTTAAAGGTTCAGGTAAGACTGGGTGTGTTTTTTTTTTTCATTTTTCTTAATTCAAATTTACGTTTCGACAAGATTTATATATATATATTTATTTATTTATTTTTGTAAATCGATGAATTGACATTTTGCATTAAAATATTAGCAACGCTATAGTTCGATATGTTGTAAATCCACTGAAGGCTGAAAAAAGGAAGTTTATAATTCAAAACACTGAGACATCAAGTTCATTTCAAGTGCATGAAACGATAGCAACATTCAGAACATTAATGACCATAAAATCAACAGCAATGACGTTGCTACGTCAAAGCTTTTATCTAAAAACACTGAAACACATTGAACCCTTACTGCTTACTGATAGTCCATCACCTTTTCCAAAGCTGAGGTGCAAGATATGATCTTTTGAAC
The DNA here is from genome assembly GCF_019703515.2 of Myxocyprinus asiaticus. NCBI lineage: Eukaryota > Metazoa > Chordata > Actinopteri > Cypriniformes > Catostomidae > Myxocyprinus > Myxocyprinus asiaticus. The sequence goes on along the minus strand of NC_059358.1, from coordinate 1,595,533 downwards.
AGCAAGAATATTCTAAAAGAGAAGAAATATTTTAAAGCAGCAGAGGTCCACTGAGTTTTATGTCAAGTTTCATGCAGTCGACTCCATCGCATCTGCATCAACAGTAGAGCAATGGGCTTTGTTTCATATTGCTGCACATTTTGCAGTTGAACTATTGTGTACCCTGCGGGCAGGACCCCTAGAGATGGCATCCACTAGATCCTTTGAAGCAATTATACTCAATGTGTGAGCTGCACACCACTGGTGTAATTTCATTCTTAAAAATGAAATTATCTCTACAGATCCAGTGGTTAAATGCTGAGGACTGCTCCATCTTCACCTGACTGGCTATTAGCGAGTATCAGTTCCGAGTGCAATACATACAGCCAGGGGTGGACTGGGACTAAAAAGTAGCCCTGGACTTTCTGGCCCAGAGCGGCCCATCAAACCCGGCCCGCAACACGCCACACATAACGTGCTCATTGATTTCATTTCCCAGCTCAATTTCAATTTCTACTGACTGCTAGTCATGACAACGGGCCCCACAGTGCAAAAAAACTGTCTTTAAAACATACAAAACTACTGTAATGAGTGGATTTTTTAGAGAAAGCACTAAAAACAAGCACTTTATAGTGTATTTTATGTGCTGTGACAAGTCAACATAAAGATCTTAATCACCTTTCAAGTTTTTCTAGAAGTGCAAATAAACTATCGTCTTAGTTAATATGAGGTTGTGGAAACAACAAGTATAATAATAATATATTATATATGTATATGTAGCTATACAAGATCATAAAATGTTTAAAATAGTTAGATGAAGAAAGTGTCACACAGCAGGACACTGATGACAGTGCTTAATTTCGTGTCAATTACTCATAACTTTGTGTAAATGTTTCTTTAAAAAAAATAAAAAAATACATGAAAACAAAGTTGGCCAGAATATGTACAAATATGAATATAAACAAATATAAATATATGTAAAACAAAATAAACATACCTCTTAAAGTGTAGAACTTTGCAGATATTTTGCAGATTAATTGCTCATATTTTCACACTATGTGAGTTTGTTGCATCTTTATATCTGCAGTGTTTTAATTCCTTCCCCAGATTATTCTTGAGAAAAAGTGAAAACCCCAATGCTTAGACAAGCACTGTTTCTGCTGTCCTTTAAACAAAGTAAGCCTTCAAAGACTCAAATAGCCACAAAGTAATATTTTTCATGACTTATTTCCTGCATTTTTATCAGGCGTGAGCATTATTCAGCAAGCCGCACTTCAGCTCCCTGCGGTATGAATTATGCAAATGCTTATGTACTGCTCATAACTTTATTGTTTGCAGATTTGATATACGCTGCTGTTATTGTATTTGTTCTAACTTGCCGTTATTTGTCATTTTGTGATTATTCAGAGCTCATCTTATACTTAATATGTTGTCTTTGGTTGTCACCATTTTTGTATGTCAAATAAAGAGCTCCAAGTGAGGTATGGAATTAGTGCGCCCATGTGGAAATGCGCTATGATGTGCAAGTACTTTCAAAATAAAAGTCATTTCAGTTTTTCAAAATAAAAGCTATTGTATTGGCTTTACCTTACAGGGCATTTAGAATGTTCACTTTGTAATGGGTCCACGCGGGCATGTTGGAGCCCAGGGGGGCCGTCTTAATCGCCTGTAGGACGGGCCGGTGCTTGGGCAGTAACGGGCTGGCCCAAATTACCCAAATTTTCCCGACGGCCAGACCGCCCCTGCACACAACCCTCCCCCTCTCATCCGAAAACACTTGAAGACTTACCAGGGGGATTTTTCCCCTTTTTCTCCCAATTTGGAATGCCTAATTCCCAATGCGCTCTAAGTCCTCGTGGTCGCATAGTGATTCGCCTCAGTCCGGGTGGCGGAGGACGAATCCCAGTTGCCTCCGCATCTGAGACAGTCAACCCACGCATCTTATCACGTGGCTTGTTGAGCGCGTTGCCACGGAGACATAGCACGTGTGGAGGCTTCACGCCATCCACCGCAGCAACCACACTCAATTCACCATGCGCCCCACCGAGAACAAATCACATTATAGTGACCACGAGGAGATTACCCCATGTGACTCTACCCTCCCTAGCAACCGGGCCAATTTGGTTGCTTAGGAGACCTGGCTGGAGTCACTCGGCACACCCTGGATTCGAACTAGCGATCTCCAGGGGTGGTAGCCAGCGTATTTTACCACTGAGCTACCCAGGCCCCCTTGTCTCGAGTGTTTTGACTACATTCACCAAAATTAATTCAGATCCATTTAATGTGTGCTTAAAAGAAGGATTGTCCTTTGGGTTTTTTTTCGGCAGTGCATTTCAAGTAATGCTGCCAATCAAGAACGATATGCCGATAAATAACTCTCATTTGTGTGTTCCTCATCTCTAGATGATCAATTTAGATCAACATCAATGCATGGATAAATGAGCATTGTTGAAAGCAGCTTTGTAGAAATGAACGGAGCCGTGTTGATTAGACTGTCTGACTGAACTCGTCGTATTTGGAGGGTGCTAATTAAACCCCTGGGCTAATGTTTAATATATAACTTCCCAGATCCATGGTTTTGCCATTTCCTAATATTGTTGATCATCGATATATTGGTAAGATATCGTCGATATCCGATTACATCATCCTATCGCCCAGCCCTACTGCAATCTAACGTCAGAGATCTCACTATGAACTTAAACATCTCTCATTAAATTCTTCCAAGAGCAAATGATGTGAGCTATGCCATCCATATTTATTTTATAGCTCTACACTCTTAATATATGTCAACAATTGACTCATTTGTGCCTATTTTTATTTCTCCAAAGGCATTTGGAGAAACAACAGAGTTGAAGCAGTTCACAAGAAACCAAATTCTGTCATTTATATAGTGCATTTTATAAATGATTTACATTTTTATTATATTTTAAGTTAAAAAACCATATGTTCTAAGGAGTATATTTGAGTCATGAAAACATGATGGAACGGTATTTAAGTGCAATTTTCCTGCGTTACAAGTGATGTAGTGCAGTGTAATCTGCAGGGATGCATATCAGACTGTGAATGTCTCTGTAAACATCATTGAACCACAGAGATTGTGACATCTGTGGCACTCACTGGTGAAAATAAAAAGAGCCATTAGCTGTTACGTAACATTTGATAAACCCTCCCACTGCGGCCGGTACATGAGCACTACACCAGGTCACATGACATGGCAGATGACACTGGCACACGCACTCTAAGCGACGGACCACATGTGCAGAGTGCTCTGTTTACACTGGGAACACATGAATAACAAGACAAACCAGGAGACAAACTGACCTTACTGGGGGACTCTCACCAAAACTCAACAACATGTCCAGGTCAAATTTCACCCCAAGATATTTTGCTTAAAGAAAATGAAGCCTTTTTTAGGGCCACTTAAGACTGTTTGCATTATGACACTATTTTCATCACTGCTGCACCTTCACTATCTGCTACTACTCGTATATTTCAAACAAATTCTAGGTTAGTAAATTCATAAGCTTGTATTTGTCTTCAAGAATTCAAGCATTTAATTTTTGTGTGTTAGAGGTCTGCGTGTTCGGGTCAGTTTTTCAAAGTTATTCTATGCAAAGAATAACTTGTCATAGGGGCCTGGGTATCTCAGCAAGTACTGACGCTGACTATCACACCTGGAGCCGCGAGTTCGAATCCAGGGCGTGCTGAGTGACTCCAGCCAGGTCTCCTAAGCAACCAAATTGGCCCGGTTGCTAGGGAGGGTAGAGTCACATGGGGTAACCTCCTCGTGGTCGCTATAATGTGGTTCTCGCTCTCGGTGGGGCGCGTGGTGAGTTGTGCGTGTATGCCGCGGAGAACAGCATGAAGCCTCCACACATGCTACATCTCCATGGCAACACGCTCAACAAGCCACGTTTTCAGATGCGCGGATTGACTGTCTCAGACGTGGCAACTGAGATTCGTCCTCCGCCACCCGGATTGAAGCACTACGCCCGGTTGCTAGGGAGGGTAGAGTCACATGGGGTAACCTCCTCGTGGTCGTGATTAGTGGTTCTCGCTCTCAATGGGGTGTGTGGTAAGTTGTGCGTGGATCGTGGAGAGTAGCATGAGCCTCCACGATGTCATGCACGAGTCACGTGATAAGATGCGCGGATTGACGGTCTCCGAAGCGGAGGCAGCTGAGACTTGTCCTCCACCACCCAGATTGAGGTGAGTAACCGCACCACCACGACAACCTACTAAGTAGTGGGAATTGGGCATTCCAAATTTTGAAAAAAGGGGATAAAAAAATACAATAATAAAAAAAATAAAAAATAACTTTGCATTCGGGTCAGGTTCAGGATTGTAATACATGAATATTCAATTATATACATTTAATATAATATAGGCAACATTTGTTTTGTATACAATATTTGACATTTTAACTTGATTAGCGCACATGCTCTCACTCACACACGCACACGTGTTTTTGTTTGTGCCTGCACTGTTTGTCAATTGTTTTCTATGTAAACACACACTGGATGGACATTTTGCTGCGTCTCGTATTTTTAGACTGTGTCAAGTTGTCAACTTTGAGACACTTGCGTTCCATTTTATTTGTTGCACTGCATGTTTTTTTGTTAGCGTGTGTGTCGCAAAGATTTGACATTCTGAGGAAGTTCAGGCTGCAAAGAGGACTTCAGACTGTTACACATGATTCTAATTGTTCTTCCTCCAGCAAAGTTTCAGCATTTGATAAACAATAACCAATGTTTTTTTTCTCTTTTGCTCTGGTGTGCTGAGGGGCAGCCATGCCTTAAAAATGTGTTTGTTTACAGTTACATTGCCAACTTTTGGGCTCATAACTCAAATATCTATAACTTATAATCTTAAGTCTATAGATTTGTAAGATAAACAAGTGTTAACAACTCAAACAATGGAGTACAAAATTGAGGCTACGGGGAAAAACCGTAATCTTAATTAAATTATTTCATTGTTTTCTTGGTCAAAGGGAACTTATGGGGGCATGTAAATAGTTTATAGTTATCACCCCCCCCAATTTGGAATGCCCAATTCCCACTACTTAGTAGGTCCTCATGGTGGCGCGGTTACTCACCTCAATCCAGGTGGCGGAGGACAAGTCTCAGTTGCCTCCGCTTCTGAGACCGTCAATCCGTGCATCTTATCACGTGACTCGTTGTGCATGACACCGCGGAGACTCACAGCATGTGGAGGCTCATGCTACTCTCCACGATCCACACACAACTTACCACACGCCCCATTGAGAGCGAGAACCACTAATCACGACCATGAGGAGGTTACCCCATGTGACTCTACCCTCCCTAGCAACCGGGCCAATTTGGTTGCTTAGGAGACCTGGCTAGAGTCAGATGTTTCAGAGACGCCATTAGTCAATTCAATTGAGGGAACGAGTTTACTCAATCAATTGAGTAAAGTCAGCTTATTAGGGTTTTCAGTGTAATGTTATGAATGCTGCCTAAATAAAATACAGTCTATTGTTACAGATTTACTTGCATGGATATATTGGTCTGGTCACATGGTCTCCAGTATGGGCCAGGTTCAGGCTTCAACATAAAGCCCATGTAGACCTGTAGTGTGCTTGTGTCTGTAAGTTCAGCTGTGGTGTCAGTAACACTGGTGGAATGTCTGTTCTTCAGCTCCAGTGCAGCTCATCACATAAATGCATCTGAACCACCAATCACGACATCAGTGATGTTCAGAGTGACATACAGAGCCGCGGAGAACTCAAACATGAACGCCTACACACACGTTATGCAGCGTAAAACATTGCGGCTGCAAACACATAAAAACATGACAAATCTCTGCAGCACAAAAGCCTGTTACAGGAGTAAGTTTATCCTCATTTAATAGTTTTATCCAAAGAATTGATGGCACTTTTGAAGAGAGTTTGGACGGCACCTGGATTGACAGGGTTTGTGTCAGATGTTAGGGGTCCAGGGCAATATATTTATATAGATATTATTATATATACAGATACTAAATCTAATTATATCCTTTCTCTTAGCAAAAACCTTGAAATAAACAGTTCAGAAGTTCTATGGGCCGAAACGGTCCTCGGCACTATGAATCTTGGGATAGAGTGATGGATTAGCTTCTGCATATATTTCTCTTTTTCTCTTCTCTTTTCATTCAGTGCTTTCTATCTACAAGACAGAGGAGTATTGATTAGAGCATCTCTTTTCATCCACTGCATTCTCGTTGGTGATAAAAACCATTCACAAACATGCAGCTTCTATTGCATCTACAACACTGTAAGTAATTCAGTGCACTGATTTTAGGGAAATGAGACGAAACTGACACTTACCGTCACATGACATGAGTTATGCTTTTCTGGAATATCCAGAACAAAAATGCAGAGCAAATAATTTGGAAAGGAATTTCAGGCACCCACTTGTTTTACTAAAGTTGCTTGCAGCATTTGAGAGCATGTGCTGTTTTCATTGGAAGTGTGTCACATTGAAAATAAGAAATGTTAGTAATTTTAACAGAAAAAAAAAACAGGTTTAAATGCTACAGTAAAAACCTGTTGATTAGTCAACACTAGTAAGTTTCCTAACTATATACACTGATAAACTATATTAAGTTATATCTTGGCTGCTGTGTGCTCATCAACAGAATAGAGCACAACAGTGCCCGCCCACCTTTTTAGTCGTCTTGGTTCAGGAATTATTTTTCCCATTCATTTTTAACATAGTGTTTTTTTTTATAAAGAACTTTAGAAAAGATTTCTAAGCCAGGAGCCAAACCAACCAGCTCCGAGGTGAATCACAACATTGCAAACTTTGATTTAAAGCAAAAAAGTATTGGTAACACTTTACAATAATGTTCCATCTTTTAACATTATTTAATGCATTAGGTCTCATGAACTAACAATGAACAATATATGTTTTACAAGATTTATTAATCTTATTATTATTTGTTTTCTCCCCTTTTTCTCCCCAATTTGGAATGCCCAATTCCCAATGCGCTCCAAGTCCTCGTGGTGGCGTAGTGCCTCAATCCGGGTGGCGGAGGACGAATCTCAGTTGCCATCGCGTCCAAGACCGTCAATCTGTGCATCTGAACATGTGGCTTGTTGAGCGCGTTACCATGGAGACGTAGCATGTGTGGAGGCTTCACGCTATTCTCCGCGGCATACACGCACAACTCACCACGCGCCCCACCGAGAGCGAGAACCACATTATAGCAACCACGAAGAGGTTACCCCATGTGACTCTACCCTCCCTAGCAACCAGGCCAATTTGGTTGCTTAGGAGACCCGGCTGGAGTCACTCAGCACACCCTGGATTCAAACTCACGACTCCAGGTGTGGTAGTCAGCGTCAATACTCGCTGAGATACCCAGACCCCCCAATCTTTGTTAAAGTTAGTTAATAAAAATAAAATTGTTCATCGTTGGTTCATGTTAGTTCAAAGTGCATTAACTAATGTTAACAATAGTGGTGTAACGATCCATCGATCTGGACTGATGCATCAATCAAATAACCAATGATACTATTTAATTGATGCAACGTGTAAACATCGATGTATGTTTATTTTAACACTCTAATGCCGGCCACGTCCATACGCATTTCCATCATGCTATGCAGCAACCTTATGATATTCATCTCGCTGTCCAAGCACTAAACATGCTTCTTATGCGGGACACGGATGTGGACGGAGTGATTGAAGTTGTGCTCTGCTCTATCCATGCACGTCCATTAACAGAGCTGCGAGCTCCAGTGACAGGATAGCGCAGAGTGGCTCACATGCGCGACTAAACCAGGCTCCCCTCGATATCATGGTGCATTTGAATTCTACATGAGAATTTTCTAATTTAAAGCACCATGTCAAATGGCTAAACAGCCGCGGTATTCTTAACAGCCCTGACGAGGTAAAGAGAAAACGCCTGCCCTGCACCAACATCACATACAAGACTTTTCACATCTTCACATCAACACCCTTACTAACACCCTCACTAACAGATTTTTTCAATACAACCATGGAAGTTGTAGCCAAGAAGAGATGTTTATGAGTTTTGTCAACAATTTTGTCCCCGATACTCCGGAAACCAAAGAAGCAACACACCAGACTTTTAAGATGCTTTGGTGTGACCAATATCTTCTCTGAGTCTGTACTGTGCTGCTCGTTTTCTGCCGTATTTCGAATGAACTACACAACCACGCCACCTCTAGAAGGTTGAGCTGGATTGGCTAACCAAAACATTAAAACATAATTGCGTCATCATCACGTCGGCGTCACTGATGAGTCAGTGCTGGCATGGAAATTCGAATGCACCGTTTTTGCATCCGAATGTGCATTTTTATTTTAAATTAGACGAATATTCTAAATTTGAATTTTTATTTGACAGCCTTACTCGGAACTTACGTTAGGTCTGTCTTTAAAGGTTTTTCAGTTATCGTTACAAATAAATTGGAAAAAATGTATGCGATTTTTCCTTCCGGAACCAGACTGTTTCGCTCTTTTGGCGGATTGTGCAAGTGACCAGGTAGGTGCATTTCCAGGACACCGAAGATGTCTTCAACAAAACTGACCGGACTGGTTCACCCAGAGTTGTGTGTGTACGGGTTGTGGCCCTACATTTGCTGGCATGAAGCCTTATGTGTGAGAGCTTTAGATCCTACTGACGTGCTGGCTGCAGTAATTAACAAGCAGGTCACAGCTGGATAACCCTCTGCAACCCTTGTGACAGATCACCACGCTGGAGATTAGACCATCTGGTTACCAAGGCAACAAGCCAGCAATTGGCAACTGTTGCTTTTGCGCATATGGTTAAAAAGCAACATGGATAGAAAAAAGATAAAGGGTAACTTTCAGATGTGCAAAATATTAGGTCTTAGCAACAAAATAGTAATGAGTGAAAGCCATAAGTGAGCAGCATTTGGTACAAGTCTCCTTTTGAAGGGCGTATTCATCATATTTGCACGTGTGGTTATTTGGCGCAATTGCTTTTAGTAAGTCGCCTGCAATGCACCCACAAAGTGCGAACGCAATTTGATAGATTGCACAAGCAAATTAAAATCTGTTATTTGGGATATTAGTATATCAGGGCCATAATAAGGAAAAAAGTATTATTTATTAAACTTCAATGTTTGATTTTAAGGACATTTTTGCATTTGTTACTATGATTCATTGTTTGGTATTGTGTTGGGTCACCACTTGAATATAAAATCTGTACCTTGAAGCAAAATGCTTAAAGCTGTTTGTTCATTTACTTAATCACTGAGCCTGTTTACATACACGTTCTTGAACCAATTACGGTTAAGCTGACAACGTGTGAGGTTATGTAAACACCTTAAGTTGACTGTTGACTGACAGTTGCCAATTTTATTTTTTAAGAGAATGGCTTTAAGGAATGAGACACACAAGGGAAAAGAGCTAAATAAAGAAGTCAAACGTAAGATAAAGGAGGCGCAAATACAGCATAAAGGGAAAGTTGAGAGGGAATTTAAAACTGGTAATTTCATAGATGCATGGAGGGGATTAAATACAATGATGGGCAGACAATAGAAACAGGTACAACTGTTTGATGATGACCCCCACAGCTTTGTAAATAATTTAAATGTTTTTTATTCACGATTTGACAATACTGCAGGTGTTGTGAATAATGATACTCTGACAGAATCTGAACCTATGAGAAGTTATCAAAGTGCTCCGTAGAATTAAACCAAATATGGCTACTGGTCCAGATGGCCTTAAGGGCATTGTTCTAAAACAGTGTGCAGAACAGCTTGGGCATGTATGTACTAGGCTGTTTCAGGTCTTTTTAGATGATGGTTTTGTACCAGCAGCATGGAAAAACACTACTGTTATTCCAGTACCTAAAACACCTCACGCCAGAGCTCTTAAAGACCTTCGCCCAACATCTGTTCTGTGCAAGCGCATGGAGTGTATATTATGTAAAGAACTGTTCGCACAAATGAATGGCTCGGTAGATCCATTACAATTTGCTAATGACTTACGGACACGAATAGTTCAACTTATTTTGAGTATATTAAAAGTCATGTACAGTGGTTTGATAACAGTCATCTACAATTGAACATTGAGAAGACATAGGAATTATGCTGTGGGAATCATAATAAGACAGGTACGGCTGGCATTTCATATGTACAAGTTATTATAAAAGGTGTAAAGGTAGAGCAAGTTTCAAGTTTTAAATATTTAGGTACAATTATTGATGACAAATTCACATTCCAGTAAAATGTGGATCATATACATAAGAAAACAAGACAGCGTTTAGGTCTACTCAGGAAATTACGAAATTTTAGTATCGATAGGAGGGTCCTAACCACTGTTTACAGATCGATGATCGAAAGTATTTTAACATATAACATTGTTTCGTGGTATGGCAATTTAACAATGAGACAAAAAAATAAATAAGAGTAATTAACGAAGCAAATAAGATCACCGGCCAGAAATAGAGTACATTGCAAGAGCTGTTTATTGAAAAAAGGCAATTGCAATATATTCAGACCAGACCCATCCCCTCCATTCCTGCTTTGAGGCCCTCCCTTCGGGGCGTAGGCTGTGTGTACCGCTAGCTAAAAAGAACATATATCATTTGTTCCATTGGCGGTGACTGTTTTAAACCAAATTCTTAATTGAGGTACTATATATTTATATGGGTAGGTGTGTGTATGCGTGTATGCATATGCGAGTATATACACTATATTGCCAAAAGTATTCGCTCATCTGCCTTTAGACGCATATGAACTTAAGTGACATCCCATTCTTAATCCATAGGGTTTAATATGACGTCGGCCCACCCTTTGCAGCTATAACAGCTTCAACTCTTCTGGGAAGGCTTTCCACAAGGTTTAGGAGTGTGTTTATGGGAATTTTTGACCATTCTTCCAGAAGCGCATTTGTGAGGTCAGACACTGATGTTGGACGAGAAGGCCTGGCTCGCAGTCTTCGCTCTAATTCATCCCAAAGGTGCTCTATCCGGTTGAGGTCAGGACTCTGTGCAGGCCAGTCAAGTTCTTCCACACCAAACTCGCTCATCCATGTCTTTATGGACCTTGCTTTGTGCACTGGTGCGCAGTCATGTTGGAACAGGAAGGGGCCATCCCCAAACTGTTCCCACAAAGTTGGGAGCATGGAATTGTCCAAAATCTCTTGGTATGCTGAAGCATTCAGAGTTCCTTTCAATGGAACTAAGGGGCCAAGCCCAGCTCCTGAAAAACAACCCCACACCATAATCCCCCCTCCACCAAACTTCACAGTTGGCACAATGCAGTCAGACAAGTACCGTTCTCCTGGCAACTGCCAAACCCAGACTCGTCCATCAGATTGCCAGATGGAGAAGTGTGATTCGTCACTCCAGAGAACGCGTCTCCACTGCTCTAGAGTCCAGTGGCGGCGTGCTTTACACCACTGCATCCGACGCTTTGCATTGCACTTGGTGATGTATGGCTTGGATGCAGCTGCTCGGCCATGGAAACCCATTCCATGAAGCTCTCTACGCACTGTTCTTGAGCTAATCTGAAGGCCACATGAACTTTGGAGGTCTGTAGCGATTGACTCTGCAGAAAGTTGGCGACCTCTGCGCACTATGCGCCTCAGCATCCGCTGACCCCGCTCTGTCATTTTACGTGGCCTACCACTTCGTGGCTGAGTTGCTGTCATTCCCAATCGCTTCCACTTTGTTATAATACCACTGACAGTTGACTGTGGAATATTTAGTAGCGAGGAAATTTCACGACTGGACTTGTTGCACAGGTGGCATCCTATCACAGTACCACGCTGGAATTCACTGAGCTCCTGAGAGCGGCCCATTCTTTCACAAATGTTTGTAGAAGCAGTCTGCATGCCTAGGTGCTTCATTTTATACACCTGTGGCCATGGAAGTGATCGGAACACCTGAATTCAATTATTTGGATGGGTGAGCGAATACTTTTGGCAATATAGTGTATGTGCGTGTGTATATATGCATATACATATATATTTATTGTATTGTATTCACTAGTTTTATGTATGTTTTTAATGAGGACAAATGTGTGTTCCATGTGCTTCATTATGTGGTATGTAAGTGGATGTACAGTATTGTCTGATAAGATAGATTTTTTTATGCCACTGTCAAAGATGAATTTGTCCAGGAAATCTGAACAGACAATAAAGTCAAAACAAACAAAACAACATGGCAGCTTGCAACAACAGCATGACACGTTGCAGAATAGTGATGCTCATCTCAATACGGCAATTACAAAAAAATGCATGCGGTATGGAGTGTCGCAGTCAGCTGGAGAGCTAATTACAGTTGAACAGAGCACTGCGCTTATGATAACTCACAGTGGACAGTTATCGATTTGTCCAAGCTTCTCAGATGCTTTTCTCCTGCCCTCTCAAACTCACTCTGAAGAAGTTGGCACGGCTGTGGGATTTCCTGGCACAGCGACAGAATGTTAGCATGCTGCAGAGACTGCTGCGATCTGCTACAGTCTGAACGTGCTTTCTCTCGTCACATGCTCCTTCATGCCCATCACGGAGTGGCACAGAAGTGATTGTCACTTTCCACAAAAACAGTACACTTTGGTGTACCCATGACTTTATTTCTAGGCATTCAAGGCACAAGTTCCATGTGTTTTGCTGTGAAATGTACTAGATATGTTAGATAAATTATTATTAAACATATAATTAACCTAATGTGAGAAAAAGTTCGTTTTAAACACATCAATTGTCTGTAACCGCCCCACATTAAAATAGTAATTGTGGTCAGCCCCACCTCAACTGTATACAAAAGTTAAAATCATGGAACCATACTGACATAATTTACTTTCAATGTACTTTACTGACAAATTACTTTATGTTATAACTAATAACTAATTTTAATAAACAAAAACATAGTTTAGCTTTAACCTGACAAACTTCAGTGACTTCAGATTCTTCTCTCAAGAAATGAGAAAAGAGTTTCTTCTCTATATTCTTTACGTTCAGTCATTAATGCACCGCTGTTGCGGCCATCAAAGTGCCGCTTGTTCACTGCTGGCTTGGGTAAAGTTCCTGTTACTGTGCATAATCCACAGGTTTATTTGTGAGGTGCTGTGGAGAGCAGAGGCGTAGCAGTCATTTTAAAAGTGGGGGGGGGACACCGCTGTCAGTAGCTGGCTCGCATAGTCCCAACACTTACAGTGCATTATTAATATATTACAGTATATATTAATATATAAGAATTATTTAATATTATATATATATATATATATTACACTTTTAATATTTGTAGTATTTTAAAGATTCAAGTATTGCAAAATAATTTCAAAATTGTGCAAAATTAGCTGCGAAAATAAAGGGCATCTTGTGGAGCACTTGACAATAAAAGACTGAGCACAAGCTGGTCCTTGAATAAATTATTTTATCAATTACAGTAATGCCAACTGTGCATGTATACAATTTACGATTTAAATGTATCCAAGTAGCTTGAGTGTTTTGACTTTCACATTTAATGACTCAGTGACCATTTCTGGTGATGTCTTGTGTGAAATGAGTCACTGCATCAACGATCAAAAGAAAATGTTAAAATAATTAAAATGTGTATGTCTACAGACCTATAAAGAGACTTTAATAGAGTTTTTAAGCATTATAAGAACAAAGCAAATCATTTCACTACAGTTTGTGAGCTGCTGAGCATGACTTATCAAAAGACAACAATAATAGTCTTATATTATTATGAGTTTCAATAACGTCTGTACGTTTTCATGTATAGAAAAGTGTCAACATCTCTATTGACTTCAGTAAAATGCATAAATGTTCCAAGAACACAGCAGATCTTTCTGTATACCAACATAGAGGTAAAAAAACAGGAGCTGATATTAACTATATTAAAAATAGTTCGCTAGTTCGAATCACAGGGCGTGCTGAGTGACTCCAGCCAGGTCTCCTAAGCAACCAAATTGGCCCGGTTACTAGGGAGGGTAGAGTCACATGGGGTAACCTCCTCGTGGTCGCTATAATGTGGTTTGTTCTCGGTGGGGCGTGTGGTGAGTTGAGCGTGAATGCCACGGTGGATGGCAAAGCCTCCACACGTGCCATGTCTCCATGGCAACGCGCTCAACAAGCCACGTGATAAGATGCGCGGGTTGACGGTCTCAGACATGGAGGCAGCTGGGATTCGTCCTCCGCCACCCGGATTGAGGCGAATCACTACACCACTACGAGGACTTAGAGAGCATTGGGAATTGGGCATTCCAAATTGGGTGAAAAAGGGGAAAAATAACTAAATAATAGCTTTACATATTTAACACAGATCTAGTAATCTGCTTAAACTGGCAAAAACAACCGATAAAACTATTACCTCACAAAGCATAACTTAATGAAGACTCATGCGCTGATACAAACTCCACGTACAATGTGTGCTTAAAAGAAGGATTGTCCTTTGGTTTTTTCGGCAGTACATTTCAAGTAATGCTGCCAATCAAGAACGATATGCCGATAAATAACTCTCATTTGTGTGTTCCTCATCTCTAGATGATTAATTCAGATCAACATCGGTGCATGGATAAATAAGCATTGTTGAAAGAAACTGTGTAGAAATGAACGGAGCCGTGTTGACTGACTGTCTGACTGACGGCCTATTACGTAAGGGTTGTTTCGGCTCATAATACTCACCTGTGATTGGCTGGATGGTTGCCCGATCAGCCCAAAGTAACAAAACGCAAAGAATACTGTATACAAATCCACCATTTGGACTCGGTGTGAGTTTACCTTGGAAAAGTGCGGGGGACAAAAATCACCTTTTTAAAGAGAATGGGGGACGTGTCCCTCACGTCCCTCGTGGCTGCTATGCCCTTGGTGGACAGTATTTGTCAGGAGTCATTCAACAGATTCTGACACTGCTTTAATAAATAGTTTAGCTGTAAAAATGCTCTTCAAACTGTTGGATGTCGTGAACTACATGTCAAGCTCATGCAATATTTATAATCTAACAGCCTGGTTACTTGAAGCGTGACATTCAGCATCCGGGATGCGCATAAGCAGTTTTGTGCCACTCTGTATTGGAGCTTTTTGTGTTTCTTACTTTTCTTACTTGAGTAGTTGTCGTCTGAAACTGAGGTTACCTGGCTCCTGACAAACTTCTTTCCAAAAGCCAGAAATCTGGAGTTCACTGCTAAGTGCTCTTGTGTGTTTGGCCCAGATTAGCAGCAGAGGTCATGTGTTGTGATGTGCTCTGGAGAGAGAACATGCATCTGAGTGTTTGGTACTCTATGGGTGAAAGCGTGAGGCACGCACACACGCACGTATTTCTGAAAACAACGGGAAATTCAATAAGATAAAACTTGGGGTGGAAAAGTATCTCTATATGACAGGTGGTTGAAAAATAAAAAGGGCTTGATGATGTTAGCTGAAGAAGAACGTCATTTTAGAGGCGGAGCAAGTTGTTACATTTTGATGCACATCATGCAAAATAACACCAGGAATGACAGGGAAATAAAGTCTAGCCCAACATTTTTCATTTGAATATCATGCTACACTTGGAAAGAAAGCCAAATGGGTTGCAAATGCCAGTTCACTTTGGCTTTACAATGTAGTTTACAATTTTATCTCAAGCTCAGCTCCAATTTATACACGCAAGGGATGGGCATTTTCAAATAAGTTTGTAGACGGGTATTCTAACCAACAAAAAAACGAGTACTCGATGCTTAGAACTATGCAATCATCTGTCACAGCACCTCAGAAAAAAGTATCTCATAATATTCCTCACAAGCAACTTATAGGTCCGCTGTCATAGGTCATGAAGAGCTAACAAAACTTATCAAAAAATCAAAAGCCACAACATGTATGTTAGATCCAATACCAACTAAGCTCTTAAAAGAGGTATTCCCTGTAATCTCAGAACCTCTTCTTAATATTATTAACTCCTCGCTATGCTTAGGACATGTCCCAAGAAACTTTAAAATGGCAGATACCAAACTGCTTAACAAGAAGCCACAGCTTGATCCTGGAGAATCGGCTAATTATAGACCGATTTCAAATCTACCATTAATGTAAAAAATACTAGAACAGGTAGTGTCCTCCCAACTATGTTCATTTCTACAGAGAAATGGTATATATGAAGAATTTCAGTCAGGTTTTAGGCCCCATCACAGTACTGAGACTGCACTTATCAGAGTTAATAATGACTTGCTCTTATCATCTGATCGCGGCTGCATTTCTCTTCTAGTGCTTTTAGATCTTAGTGCTGCCTTCAACATGATAGATCATGACATTCTCTTGAATAGGCTGGAGAATTATGTTGGCATTAGTGGACTTGCATTAGCGTGGTTTAGGTCCTATTTAGCAGACCGCTACCACTTTGTCTGTGTAAATGAGGAATTGTCAAACCAAACAGAAGTATGGAGTGCCACAGGGATCAGTTTTAGGACCTCTGCTTTTCTGCTTATACATGCTTCCCCTGGGAGATATTATCAGGAATCGTGGAATAAGTTTCCACTGTTATGCTGACAATACCCAACTTTATATTTCTTCTAAACCCAATGAAAATTCCCAATTATCCAAATTAGCTGAGTGTACCAATGAAATCAAAGATTGGACCAAAAACCTCTAAAAATAAGCCGCTAAAATATAATGTGACTCTCGATGGATGTACTGTTATGTCGTCTTCTACAGCGAAAAACGTAGGTGTTATATTTGATACCAATCTGTCCTTTGAAAATCACATTGCCAATGTTTGTAGAACAGCATTCTCCCACCTCAGAAATATTGCTAAGTTACGACACATGCTCTCTGTTGCTGATGCTGAAAAACTAATTCATGCGTTCATGACCTCAAGACTAGATTATTGTAATGCATTACTGGGAGGATGTCCAGCAAGATCAATAAATATACTTCAATTTGTTCAAAATTCAGCTGCTAAAGTGCTGACTAGTTCTAAGAAATATGATCATATTAGCCCCATTTTATCATCGTTACATTGGCTACCTGTTAAATTTCGTATTGATTTTAAAATTCTGTTAACTACATACAAAGCTTTGAATGGTCTAGCTCCACAGTACTTAAGTGACCTTCCGACACGCTATATTCCATCACGTTCATTACGATCACAAAATTCTGGCCTGTTAATAGTTCCTAGAATATCAAAATCCACAAAAGGAGGTATATAATTTTCCTTTTTGGCTCCTAAACTATGGAATAGTCTTCCTAACACTGTTCGGGACTCAGACACACTCTCTCAGTTTAAGTCTAGACTAAAGACTCATCATCTATTTAGCCAGACATACACCTAATTTATCCTTCAACTCACAATTAGGCTGCTTTAGTTAGGTCTGCCGGAACCAGAAACATCCATCATGATCTATAACAGCATAAAATTGAATGAATTCATATCCCGAGGTTACCAGAGCCGGCCAGATCCAGCTCCATTCCTGCTTGGTGTCGGACTCCACTGCTATGTGTCTCTGAGTGATGATGACTAATAGCAGCCGGTGCCAGCCAGACATCACTTCAGTCTTTTACGATGGACTTCAGAGGATGAACTGATGCCAACTCCAACTGTAAGACATCAGATACTTCATATGCCACTGCCTGAACCTTGGACTTAGGATGGACCCCACCGAACCTCACCGAAATGACCTGCTGGTTGAACTGCAATGCACCTCATTGATTTCTGCCTGCATCACCTTCTGTCTATTGATGGACTATACTCTTGAAATGGAATACATAGACTATCAATTAATTGCCAACAAAAACCTTCATCAGCCAACTACCAAAGGACAATGAATCAGTGTGAACTTCTGCAGTTAATCCAGGTTGAACTTCAAAGTCATTTTCATCCTCAGCCAAAAAATTCTCCAAACAGACATACATCTGTAAAGTATGTGCAGTTTTCCAGTGGCCTCAAAAGTTCAGGTGAAATAGGTGTGTGTGTGTGTAATGGAAAACTAAACAACAAAAGCGTTGGAAAAGGAAACCTAAGACAAAAATTGCTCTCCTGTAAATGTCAGAGGCACATACTGTGTATACACTAATGAAACCCCATCACATGACTCGTTAAAAGTTGCCTAAAACATTTAACTCTATGGTGCGAAGCATTGAGCTACAGCAGTACAACAGTCTCATCATTGCTTGTAATGCTCAGTTACAAATTAAGTTATACTAACTAATACTAACTATATTAAGTTAGATGCTTTGTATAGATTACAGAAATATGTAAAAATGTCAACTGGTAGAGATTCTGCTATAGTGTTTATACTGGTAGATATCTGTGTGGCTATCAGCGGGAAGGACTGCTTCACGTTATTTGACAACATTTGAAACATGGAGTAATGTGAAAACACAGAGCGAAGCACTTGTTGTAAATGTGACAACTCACAGCAGTCCAATCACACTGGCAGGCAGGAGTGGAAACGGCCAATCAGAGACGGCAGAGAAACAGACAAGTGTGTGTGAACTAAAGTTGAGGACACAAGTGACCCGGTCAAATACACCTATTACTGGCATAAAACACTGTGGACTCCACAGACAGTGTGAAAAATGATTAAAAATACACTCCGCTCAAACACACACACAGTAAATGCAGATAAGAGCAGTGCGGCTCTGAACCTCTGCTGGAATTATTCAAATGGTGGAAATTATTATATAATGACACGGAGGAAAAAACACAAGGAAAGCACCAGATTCTCCTCTTGAATTCAGTGATTATAGAATTCCCCTCAACCTGAACTTTTATTAATTATGCTCTGACTACATGTCAAAATGAACCAAAAATTACTTCACATTTGCTTTGCAGTATTTTTTCTTTAATCAAGACGTATTTTGGCTTGAAAAAACAGTTTAGAAGTTTTAAGCCTATTAAACTATATAGTACATTTAAAATGAGCATCAAGCATATACAAGACAGATAGACAGAAATACAGACAGACAGACAGAAACAGACAGACAGAACAGACTGAGAAGGCAAGATAGACAGACACAGACCGATAGACAGACAGACCAACACAGACCGATAGACAGTCAGACATATCAACAGACAGTCAGACATATTGACAGACAGACAGACAGAGCTAGACAGACACAGATCGACAGACAGACAGATAGATAAACAGACAGCCAGACAGATCAATAGATAGACCGATAGACAGACAAGCAGACAGACTGACACAGATCGATAGACAGTATGATTGATAGATAGACAGACAGACAAAAACAGATAGACAGGACAGACACAGATCGACAGACAGACTGAGATAGCAAGATAGACAGACACACAGATAGACAGAAAGATAGACACAGATCGAATGACAGAAAGACAGATGTAAAGATCTATACAGAGTTTTTTAACGTTTAACGAACCAAATATCTTTCAGCTGTGATTGATATAATGGCAAGTGATTTTCTAGTACCAAATGGTCAATTTAGCATGATTACTCAAGGATAAGGTGTTGGAGTGATGGCGGCTGTCTAGATTTGATCAAAAATGACTTTTTTCAAATAGTGATGGTGCTGTTTTTTACATCACTAATGTTCTGACTATACATTGTGATCAGCTGAATGCCACTTTGATGAATTAAAGTACCAGTTTCCTTCCGAAACAGCAAAATCTGTACATTATTCCAAACTTTTGGCCACCAGTGTGTGTGGGGATATCTTGTTTACTTGCTACTATATGTCTAAAATAAACTTTTTAAATACCTTAGAAAGATACAGTGCCAATAGTGTTGGAAATTAACGGGGACTCGGAGCAAAAATGCAACCAAAATTGACAAAAATATCCCAGAAATTCGAAATATGTGGGCAAACAATGCCCACGCAATGAGTTCCTGTTTTATTAACAATATCTGATATAGTTACAATTACATCAAATTGTATGTAGTTACGGGCAGTGGTGGCTTGGCAGTTAAGGCTCTGGGTTACTGACTAGATGGTCAGGGGTTCAGGCCCCAACACCGCCACGATGCCACCGTTGGGCCCTTGAGCAAGGCCCCATCTGCTCCAGGGGCGCCGTATCATGGCTGACCCTGCGCTCTGACCCCAGCTTGGGATATGCGAAAACAGGGGCAGTGGTGGCTCAGTGGTTAAGGCTCTGGGTTACTGATCAGAAGGTTAGGGGTTCAAGCCCCAGCACTGCCAAGATGCCAATGTTGGGCCCTTGAGCAAGGCCCGTTCGCACCTCTTGTTCAAAATAAACTGTCCTAGTGGGTAACACTCTCACTCATGGTGCTTGTCCTGTACTTTCCTGCCCTGTCTCAAAAGTGCACAAGGGATGCATGTTATATAAAGAAGGTATTAGAAATCACAAAACATAATGTAACCAAATGCTACAATTGACTTAATAATAATATGTTAAATAACCATAATGTTAATCAAGACTTTATTATTACAACTGTAATACAATAATGCATATACAGAACAACCACTTTTAGTGTTTGAATCAATCATTCTCTCACTAAACACTGTGTGAAATGTTTATTTTTGCCTTATTTTATTCAGTTGGCATGTAGGAGTTGATAACAGTTTTAATAATCTCATTCCACATCTGGATAATTGCTGCAATATAATAGAGGATACATTTCCTCCTGTATAATATTGCATTGTATTAGTTTTGTACAGTATGCTAATTTAATAGGCAAAATACTTGGACATACATGAATGAGAATAAACCTGAAATAGTCACAATGCACATTATGTAGTTTAGAGACGATTTAGAGACATTTAGAATGTTACAAATGGCTATTTCTATTTAAATAAATGTTTCTGTTTGTCCAAGAATCCCCTTGCAGCAATGCAGGTCGTTGGCATTTAGAAGCTGCTAGTTTAGGACCTGTGAGGAGTCTGTCTCAAACTAGAGACTGTGATTTACTTGTCTTTTTGTTGTGCATCTGGCCGTCCACTTCCCTCTCTATCCTGGTTAGAGATTCTTTTTTCAAAACAGTAATGCATGGAATAGCCTTCATCTCTCTAAAACAATAGACTTTAGGAGTTTCTTTTTGCCTATTTTTTTACAACCAAAATTTGTCAATTTGGTCAGACCGACCGACCAACGGACAGACAGACAGACAGACCAACCGACAGACAGATAGACAGAGACAGACAGACACAGATTGATAGACAGACAGACAGACAAACCAATAAACAGACCAACAGACAGATAGACAGAGAGATAGACAGAGAAAGACAGACAGACACAGATCAATAGACAGACAGATAGATAGACAGACAGACACAGATCGACAGATATATAGACAGACAGACAGACAGACAGACACGGATCGACAGACAAACAGGCAGAGAGACAGACACAGATTGATAGACAGACAGACAGACAAACCAATAAACAGACCAACAGACAGATAGACAGACAGATAGACAGAGATAGACAGACAGGCACAGATCAATAGACAGACAGTCACAGATCGATAGATAGAAAGATACAGATCAATAGATAAATAGACAGACAGACCAACAGACAGACACAGATCTATAGACAGACAGACAGACCAATAGACAGACAGACACAGATTAACAGACAGACAGACAGATAGACAGAAAGTCACAGATCGATAGATAAATAGATAGACAGACAGTCAGACCGACCAACAGACAGACACAGATCGACAGATAGATAGACAGGCAGATAGACAGACAGGCACAGATCGATAGACAGACAGTCACAGATCGATAGACACAGACACAGATCGATAGATAGATCGATAGATAAACAGATAGACAGACAGACCAACCAACAGACAGACAGACTGACCAACAGACAGACAGACCGACCAACAGACAGACAGACCGACCAACAGACAGACAGACCGACCAACAGACAGACAGACAGAGACAGATAGACACACACACAGATAGACACAGATCGATATAGACAAACAGAAAGACAGACAGACAGATCAATAGATTGATAGGCAGATAGATATGTTTGTAAAGTCTGTATTAATGCACCTTTTCTGTGCCACGTTTCTAGTTTAAAGTCAGCTTTACAGTATTTGTCCCTGTTTACCCTTCTAAAGGTCTGAAGAAAACAAAAGACCACAGTGGTGAACCCACAGTACCGGTAATATAACCACCACATCACTAACCGCTGTGAATCTCATGTTGTTTTAGATCAGATATTTCGGTTAAGCACATTCCCCAGCTGTGCAGAGAAGTCTTGCAGTCTCATTGAATTTTTGAAAATTTACGATTCCTGAAACATGACAAAGAGCTGTAAAAACACACGTGACTTGAGACATCAGTGCACACACACACACACACACACACACACACAGACGCTAAATCCAAATATGACCGTATGGATATGGATTCCACATGATTAACTGTAGAATTAATGTCTGCTAGATTAACAGTGAAACAATGAGCCATAATATTCTCTAGAAATACAACACAAAGTAAATGACAGTATCAAAGGCCTCGTTTACACTTTTGTTATCATCTGTCTAGGGTTGGAGTCGAGACCAGACCCCCAAAACCAACCTGGTCTCATTGAATCACGTTACTCTACATTTTTGCAAAATGATTTTTATGTGGCTCTTTGTACGTACCATGGCAGAGGTGCAACAACAACAACGACTTTTATTCACTTTCATGCAAATCACGAGCAACACCTCAAATTATTAGTTCCGATTGTCATCTTGTGATATTTTAACACTTTTACTATAGTGCATGACTTGTCAGGTGATACGTTGTAACGTTTGCATACTGCGATAAAACTGCGCAGTAGCTCAACTGATAGAGTGTTGCACTTGTGACGTAAAGGAGCGGGGTACGAGTCCTGAGGAGTCGACATGTGAGCCGAAAGTGTCATAGAAGCACCACAAAATGACGCAACTGTGTTTTTCACCTCACATTTGCTCTTTATGACATTATCAGTTAGGTTTAGGGGGGTCGGTTTTGATGATTTTAACTAGGGCTGGGAGACATGGCTTTAAAAATTATATCCCGATATTTTTAACGACATTCGATACCCTGTGAAACCCTGTTATCTCCTTTTCTGTTATACGATGCAGCATTTGTAGATTTGTAGATTCTGTATGCAGTAGAAACATGCAGTATTTTTCTTTAAAATGCTCTAAAAGTGGTAAAAACAAGAGCCTTGCACAGAACAGCACGTCACCATTTTATTCTGAAGTGCACACAGACCATGTTTATCCGTCTTTAATCGCAGCCTTTGCAGTTTAATAATCACATACGACTATATCGCCATTTTGATATTATTTTGATTAATTGTGCAGCCTTGAAGAATCGTGAAATTAGTCAACCGATGCGCTCTTTACGCAATTTAATGGCTAGATAAAAAGTCCATCAAAATAATCGCAATATTCACTATATTGCTTAATTTTAAATCGTCAGAAAAATCATCAGGATTATATTGTGAATTTTCGATATACAGTATATTGCCCAGCCCTACTATAAACCTCATCTGTTTTAGTGCCCCTCAGAGGACATTTCACCACGATACATGTCATGAATCACATTATATCATTTTGCAAAAACGTTGCCATAGTCACGTCATTTTCATGAGATCAGGCTGCCTAAAACCCAGACTAGACACCTGAAGACCCAGATACAGCAATACCATTAAATAACCAGTTTCAATCTGAAATAAGCCAGATTATGGAGGTAAATGGGCTGCGAATGTAACAAATCTTCAGCTTTGAAATTGCTTTAGGTGACTAAAAATCTTTGCATCAGAGCACGTCTCTAAATGTTTCAATGCATCAATGCATGACATATAACACAAAAATACTACAGCAACAAATTTCCAAGCCCTTGTTCTGAATCTGAACAGCCATGTTTGACTATAAACCCGAGTGCAGTAAAACGTGGCTGCCAGGTCGTAACATGCAATGAGAACACAGCAGGCAGAGATAATTACAGCTCCTCTACAACATGAATAACAACGACTTTCTTTCTTTAAAGGAGCGGGTCAAACTTATTTTCCACTGTTGTTGCATTCCACTTCAAGTGGGCAGCTGTATATACTACAACAACAAAAGCAGTCTCACCATTGTAGGTCACTCGAGGTTTAGTCAAGCACATGACGAGATGAAGGTCCATTTCATCTGAAGAGATGAACTTTGAGCAGACGGGGCACTTGAAACCTGAGGGGAGAATAAAGCAAATAAAACATGAGCTCGATGTGCAAAATATGGTGTTTGTTTGAGTCATTGTGCAAATGTGGCTGAATCCCAATTCCCAAAACTATACATACTATATACTAACAGAGAGAAAGTTCAGACACACTTGACTCTCATGATCTTTCTTTTGTAGACAAATTTACATTGTGCATATTGCTTTGCAAAATTAAAACAGTTGCAGTGAAAAGCACATGTCTAGAACACGTGGGAACGTCTTTAACATAGTTGAAAAAACGTTCACAACAGCTTTTGAACGTGTTTAACATTTATGTTTTAAATGGTGATTTCAAAATGATGTATTTATCTTGATGCTAATGGCTAAAACTTGCATGCAAACAAAAACAGAGACTTAGTCACTAGTGGAGAAGGCCCTCTGGAATATCTGATTGTGATCGGTCTGTATGTCTATTACCTAGAACACCCTAGCAACTTCCCATCAATCAATCAAAACACCTTAGCAACCTCAAAGCAAGGCCTTCAACCCTTCAGACTTAAAATCTCTCTTTACACGGCCCAAGAAATCAAACTACATGTGGCTTATTATTCTTCAAACTTTCAAACGGTTTTAAACTTTCAGGCAAGATTTGTGAAGCCAACATTAAACGTCGGTCTTCACGAATTAAGAAAATGTATTATTTATTGAAAGCATCATTCAGCATCTTTAAGCGATAAGCTGCTTATGGCGTGTTTTAGAGTTTACTTATTCTGCTTGCAGAACCTTATAATGCAACATTTGTAACAGTCGCAGTTAAGTGTCAGTGGATGGCAGTTATGTCACTTATGATGTCAACGATGATCATCATTGGTCATAATGATGATATGCAAGCATTCAAACCACAGCTCATGCACACTGATCACTTTATTCAAGATTATGCTATTATGCTATTGTCTTACTGTAAGACAGCTGCTGAAATAATGCATTTATTATTTGTTCTGGGTTTTATGACGATGATGCACTCTGGCCTTTTTTTGGAAGACATGATTAAGAACCTTCAAAGCAGATTGTGTGTGTGTGTGTGTGTGTGTGTGTGAGACAGTAGAGCCAGTGTTCATGACAACATCAAAGGCACATCTGGTGTCTATGACCAAAATGTTATATCATGGTATGAGTAATTTTATGGTAACAGTAATAACAAATAGTTATTATTAATGGGATTGGGAATTCAGCAAAACTGGTTCATATATTAAAGGGGTCATGACATGCCTTTTTATTTGAACCCTTGTGTGACCTTCGGGACATTTTTGTCTTTTTCATTTTAGTTTTTTCGATCATTTTGGCTGTGTTAATGCCAACAGCATACATTTTGCCAAAGGTGTGTATTTTGGGGGGAATTTTGATATTTCAACTTCGGTTCCTATAATACATCTATAATACACAAAATAGTCACACTCAGGACCTTCAGGACAAAAATGTCCCCATTGAAACCCATTAAAACTGCAATATTTGATCCCAGTGCCATTAAAGCATAAAATCATGAATTCTATGATATTATGCTTTCTTTCAAAATGTACATTTTTTATATTTTCCACCAGATGGCGCCATCTTTCGCATGTTTAGCCTATGGAGCAAATACAAGCTTTTTCCCTATTTTCTGTTTTCTGTATTATAGAGCACTGCAGGACAATTGAATAAATGATGCAGATAAAATTGTGTGTGTGTTGGTATGGATGTCAGAGTGTGTTTTGTATGTGTGTATTGAGATATTTGTGTGTGTGTGTAAAAAAAACAACAGTGGCATTATGTAAACAAACTGGCATTTAAAGGGTTAAAATCCTGAAAATGAATGAATATTTGGTAGTTACGATCAGGATTGATGTTGGTTAAAAATATTAACTAAATGAAAGTGGAAAATAATATTCATATATAATATTATTATGGCAGTTTTTTGACGTGGACATTTTTGGCAGCTTGATTTCAACAAAAGTTTTACGTTTATGTTTTTATACTCTAACATGTCAAAAGATCAAGGAAAATTTGATCGCTCGTGTCATGACCACTTTAAATAACCATGTGGAAAAAATGTATCTCATTTACGCCCACACATATTTCATAAATAATGTACTTTTAATGTTTAAGTTTGTACAAAAACACAATTCATTGAGTGCCTTTACGAGCACTCGATTATGCTTAATAAGCTGACAACGATTTTGCGTTGTATGTCAATGCCTTTTCTGGCGTTCTTACCAGCTTTTCGAATGTGTGCATGACTTGACGTAAAAGTAGAGAATAATCCGATAATTTCAAATCTCACGTAAACACAGACTTTTGGAATAAGCTGATTTTTCGCAGTGATCACTGTATTAATGTGCATGTAAATGCACTCTGAGACTTTGACAAATAATTACTAACATAAAAAATTAACATAGGAATAAACCGCCAGAAGTCTGTCGATGATTAATAATGAAGTTGTAATCAAGCAATCTTATAAAATGAGAAGGCCTAGTCTATGCTTTTGTGTTAATTGTAATTAGTCAGTGTTAATTAAGTCAGAAAAGACACTCAATGGCAGCATCCTTTCCAGGAAATAGGCTGCAAAAACTTTCTACAAAGCATATCTTTAGCATATGTGTGTGTCTCAATGGGACAGACACAGAAAGAGCATGATAAAGAGCTTAAGAAAGTTAGAACGAAAGTGAAAAACTGTTTATGTGTTAATCCCTCGATAAGCAGGACTATTCCCACTTGCACACACTTGGAAACTCATTTTGGGAACTCATGGTGGTGCATCCAGTGCTCCACACCCCATCTGAAACCCCACACATGCTGGATTTCTCACTGAGCAGAAGAGGGAAGATCAGCTGACCACACTGAGCTCAGCACAAGGAGATTTACTCAAACTCAAAGTCTCCACTTCTCGTTCAACTTTCTCTGTTCAACACTGGGCTGTGGCTTAGTAGCTCTGGGTTGGTCACTTAAAGGATGATGGTTTGTAATTGTGTCTGATGTCTTGTGTTCTGTGAGTGAGTCAGGTCATGTCAGCTGAAGTGTTCGGGCTAAATGTGGCTCAACTGTGACAATATCAGTCATTCTTCACTGGAGTCTGGATGGACACACTGAATGTTATGATTCATTGGCAGCTGTGGAGCTTTAGAGGTCTGACGGCTTATGACACCCTTGACTGGTGATGACCTTTTGACAAGATTTTGCAGTCAGTTGAATGGGACATGCATTGCGGGTGTTCAGCATAAATGTGCTACTGAGGACAAGAGGCACTGAATGACAGTTTGTGACATCTCTAACAGCCAATCAAACGACTATTTGGCTATGCTGACACAGGCATAAAAAATCTGATATTTTTGGCGTGACTCAAACTGGTTTAGGCTTATTGTAGTCCGAACAGGACAAAAATGCATAAAAAGCGATTTTCACAAGACTGATCCAAATAGGGCTGCAACTAGTCGATTATCAAAATAATCGTCAATCGAACGATTATTCGACTATTCAGGCGATTATTGCAGGGTAAGTCCATCTGAAGTGATCCAGTAATTGTAAAGTTGGTTGCCTGACCATTTTTGATTTTCCAAATTTTTTTTTTTGAGTGATTACCTCTGTGTATTGGTATTGCAAAATCACCAGTTTTTTATTTTAATTTTACTTGGTTTAACCACGGCAGCCATCTTTGTGTCATGGCGCACGACAAATGTTGGTTATACAGATGTTTACGAAACCTCAATACCTCAGCTCAGGATGGTCCTACCTCCTTGGAACAAAAACTGATCTCTAGAGCACATTAAAAGGTATATGTACATATATAAACATTTAGCACATTCTTGTTCCTTAGACTTAGAACTTAAGTCCTAATGTAATGCTCAAGATTGCTCAAAGTTCCACTTTTAGGGTCAATTTATAATGGGAAGGGTTCGAGTCTCAGTCCTACATTTTTTTTAGGAGGTACCTAGGTAAGTATAGTGTGCATGCAGAACATTTCAGGTTTGAGACTTCTCCTTTAAATTTTTTTATGGGGGCGAGAAAGTGCAATTTTGTAACATTTCTCCTCACTTTCCAGCTACAGTGTGCAGTGAGCCTTCAAATATAGTGGATTACATTTAGGCTGATCAGGTACAGAACAAGCAATAGAACTGAACAGAACCTGTCCTGAAAAAGTATGTGAAAATATGTGTTTGTCTTGATTATTATAATCACATTTTAACTAAGCGCTATAAAGGTACTGTCACTTTAAGAGTTTAACGTGCATCTCACAGACTCGCACAGGTGTTGCGGTTCATTTATTAACGAGAAAGAAGTCTTGGTGTTTTTAGTGCATTCGTGCTATTTGTTGTAAAATTGCATATTTCTTTTTACTTTTTATCTGACTGTAAAGAACAGAGAGGATATTAAAAGACACATTATTCAATGAAAGTGGAGTGCTGGATCTTATCTTTGATGGACACACATTACACGGAAGAAATGGTCCATTTTCCTTTCAAGCACTTTTCAACAAAACAAGGCGATTTTCCAGGTATTCCAGTACTAACATTTCTAAAAAGCTAAATTCAGGCACTTTAAGGAGATTGTGCGAACCCTGTAACAGTGTAGGAAAAAGTGCAGTAGGGTAAAATTAAGCGATAGAGAGATTATGATATTTGACGGGTCATTTCATTTATGATCACATGGACAGAAATCAATGTTTCATATTTCAAAATATCGAGTTTTGCCTTGATATGGTTCATAATTGTTTTGGTTCACGATATATCGTAACTCGATATATCGTCCCATCCCTATACAGGACAGGGGTCCTCTTTTATGCTCCAATACGGGACGTTTCACTGCCAGCTATAATACAGGACAATAAGCATCCCGTAAGGGATCTCATAATTTCGTCCATAAAATGGTTCAGTTGTAAACCCTAGCAGCAACAAACATTGCATATGCCACCTTTCCCATTTATTCCACTGTTGTGTGTGACGAATGTGTTAATATTTGGATAATGCCCTCGTGAAAAACAAACAATGGCAAAACATCCATTGCTAAACACAACCACAGATTATTTAGCAGAGACGGGCCGCTTCTATTAAAATGAATGGGAAAAATTGGAAAGCTCAACCAAGGAGATCCGAGCACCCAACGGTCAACGGATGTAGAAAGGAAGTCCCGCCTTACAGGTAAAAGAGCCAATCACCTTTTAGATACAGACATCGCCTGTCAATCAACTTTAGAACGTGCATGCGCATTAGCTAAACAACCCGGGGAAATTGTGGGGTTTTTTGTGTGTGTAATATGAGGTAAAGAAGCACAATTTAGGATTCCTGTATTGTCAGATTCTATTGCTGATTTGAAATATGTTCTTTGACCGTAATCTTCACCAACCGTTATTGAGATTTCGGTGTTCCCCCATTCAAGTAGATAGGAGCTGCACTGGCATGACTGGAAATAAAGTCTCGAAAGCGTTCCAAAGATGCCCGACAGTGGACTGACTTGATAGAAAGACTTTGACACAATATCCATTGCTAAACACAAACTTGCATGTGGTGAACATATGCAAGTTTGCTATTGCAATTTCTATGCTATTTCGTTACTATGACAACTAATGTGGATGTGCTAGCACAAATCTGTGTTCCAGTGAGACACTTACAATGGAAGTCAATGGGGTCATTTTTTTGGAGGGTTTAAAGGCAGAAATGTGAAGCTTATAATTTTATAAAAGTACTTACATTAATTCTGTTAAAACTCATGTATTATTTGATCTGTACAGGGTTTTAGGGTTTGCTGACATTACATCGTCATGGCACAGGTGCGGTTAGTAAGTGATTTTATCACACTAAAATCACGTTGACACGCATATTGTTTATATCTTGTGGATTTTAACATTTACAGATTTACCCCATTGACTTCCATTGTAAGTGCCTCACTGGAACACAGATTTTTTTTAAATTTTTTTAAAGCAGGACCGAGTTGAAATTATTTTTTGTGGTAATCAACATTATGCCAGAAATGCTGTTGATTGAACTTAACTTGTATTGAACCCGGAATATTCCTTTAATAAATATTTTCTGTTGTGCTGTTTGATGACATCACTTCAGTCTACTGCGATGGACTTGTGGCCGGTTGCATAAACATAGCCACTTAAACTTAAGACTTCGTCTAACAATTAGTCTGACTAGCTAAAGACTCCATAGAAAGCCTGTTGCATAAAACACGCTCACAGTGGGGTCTGGGTAGCTCAATGAGTATTGACACTGACTACCACCCCTGGAGTCATGAGTTCGAATCCAGGGTGTGCTGAGTGACTCCAGCCAGGTCTCCTAAGCAACCAAATTGGCCCAGTTGCTAGGGAGGGTAGAGTCACATGGGGTAACCTCCTCGTGGTCGTGATTAGGGGTTCTCGCTCTCAATGGGGCGTGTGGTAAGTTGTGTGTGGATCGTGGAGAGTAGCATGAGCCTCCACATGCTGTGAGTCTCCGCGGTGTCATGCACAACGAGTCACGTGATAAGATGCGCGGATTGACGGTCTCGGAAGCGGAGGCAACTGAGACTTGTCCTCCACCACCTGGATTGAGGTGAGTAACCGCGCCACCACGAGGACCTACTAAGTAGTGGGAATTGGGCATTCCAAATTGGGGAGAAAAGTGAATAAAGTAAAATTTAAAAAAAATAAGCTCACAGTTGTCTTTAGTAAGACAGTCTAATTCGCATTGCATTGTGGGAAAAGTAAGACATTGAACAGCTTAAAAAAATGTCCGACAGTGGACGCTCAATACAGTTTTCATTTGCTGAAAATTTAAGGTGACTAACACTTAAGACTAGCAGTTAATCCCGGATGGACTTCAAAGAAATTATCATTAATCTTACAGTTCATACAAAATCACTGGCCCTTAACACTTACTTAGTTTAGCCATTTTAAACCATGACCTAATATTGGCATTATATTCATGCTGTTTAGCCAAAGGGGAACTGGCCCCCACCGTGACTTGGAGATTTTCTAGAAGTTCAATCGACAGTATTTGTAATGTTGATTACCACAAAAAATCCCATCCCTCCTTTTCTTTAAAGCAAAAATCAAGGTTACAGTGAGGCACTTACAATGGAAGTGAATGGGGTTTAAAGGCAGAAATGTGACGCTTATACATTTATAGAGGGACTCACATTAATTCTGTTAAAACATGTGCATTGTTTGAGCTGTAACGTTGGGTTTTATGGGTTTACGGTAGGGATGCACAATTAATCTGAAAAATAATTGAGATTTACAATTAATCAATCGTGAAAAGTGTCAATTACAGCATTCCATTTAGGTTTACTCCTGTTGCGTCAAAGAGTTATATTCACAATGTGTTGTTGTTTTTTTGTCTGTTGTGTTGAAAGTGTAAAAATGCAATGACAAATCAGTAATGTTTAAATTACAGCAGTCTTTCGGCATTTCAGTAAAGACAAACCTGGTATCCTGTAATTGTTGCGTTGCTCACTTTGTGTACAATTTAATCAAAATTTGAATAACACTTTTGTTTTACATGCAAACAACGTAATCCAGGGACACAGCTCTGTGCTTGTTTTGGATGTCCTGCCTTGTGTATCTGCAGAACAAAAACATTGATCCGATTTGCCTACCCTACTTTAACTGGAAAGTTCAGAAACGCCCATCCCGGTTTGAAAGCACACACAGATTGGGAAACGCCCATTATTGTTCCGCAGAGACCTTGGTCGAGTCATGTAAGAGCAGCTATTCACAGGTCCAATCTGTGTTTGTTTTGTGCAACAACAACAAAAAAAGAAATACGGTTAAGAGGTCCTTCCTCCATCACTTGATCACTGACACAGAATCACTGTTGTGTTTGTGGTGCATGCATCAGTGTAATGATCCTGGGGCTGCACACATCGCAAAGGTTCCGCGCTATTCCAACCAGCGTTCAGAACACACATCTGTAGCCAAAATGTCATGATTCTGACAGTCCCATGGTTAGAGATTTGGTCGAATTGGTTAAGATATAGATGATGTTACAGCAAAACGCCTTAACACAAAACATTCCCGAGTAATAGAAGCGATTATACCTGCTGCTGAATCGGCCATAAAACCTACTGCCTCCATAGCACAGCTGAGAGAACAATAAGCATATAAAATATCTCGAAACGATCCAACTGAGAGGACGTAAACATTCAGGCAGCATGCCAAAGCTGTCGCTGCAGTAGAGTCAAACTTCTTATGCTATGTTTATCTCCTTTAAACATCTGTTTTTATGCAAGAACAACGAACATTGCAACAGTTTCGTGCTGTTTTGAGCACATTGAGAAATACGTTTTGGCAAGCTACGTCCCTTTGCTAATAAAATTATGGGGCCAATATTTTGGGCAGCACTTTTTTAAGAAAGCAGTCCACATCTTTGAGAAAGATCAAGAATTCCACTTAAAACGTGTGATAGACATGGGCCTAAAGCAATGTGATTATACAGGATAGTTCACTCAAAAATGAAAATGAATTTGCTCACCCTCATGCTGTTCCAAACACGTGACGTTTACGGCCCTATGAGTTCCACGATGCACCATGGACGGAATCGCAGAATCCAGTCATGAAAACGGAATGAATTATAAAACGCGAAATGTCACGGATTTAGACATATTTGGGTTAAATAAACGTATGAATGCACAAAGTAAATCATGATATGCCCAAGGACAATGATTAAACCACAAAAGGCTGAGATGTGTAGAAATAAACAGAGTCTGCATGTGGTGCGCTGCTTCAAAATGAATGCATGAAGCCGGCCTGCTCATACACTAATAACACCTCATCACAAGCATCACGCAAGCTCTGTTTCTGTGTAATAGATGACAAAGAGCAGAGCACTCGTTTACTTTTAAGCTTGCAGCACATGCAGACTATATACTTATATACTATAATTAAATCGGAGCCTTTAGAGGTTTGATAAGCGTGTTAAGCCAGATAGTGAACTGCTTAGCCAGAGGTGTGAAGCTGTCATCATACATCAAAACATACAAACTAAAAGTCCTTCAATCGGCTTGCCGTCAAAATAAAAGCTCAATTTAACTGTGAAACTTGAAGCGTGAAACTGAACCGTCAAACTGAAGAAATGGCAAAATAAATATATTACTACTGTATAGTAAAATGGAACATACAATGTAGTATTAATAAATAATAGTAAGAATAATATCAATAGTAATTACATTATATATAAGCAATATCAAGCAATAGTGCTATTGTACTGAATAAAAATGTTCATTAATGCTTTCATTAATACTGTGATGCGCTGCTGAGCAGCACTTTATTTTTTTTTCTCCTCAATTTGGAATGCCCAATTCCCAATGTGCTCTAAGTCCTCGTGGTGGCGTAGTGACTCGCCTCAATCCGGGTGGCGGAGGACAAATCTCAGTTGCCTCCGTGTCTGAGACAGTCAATCCGTGCATCTTATCACGTGGCTTGTTGAGCGCGTTACCAAGGAGACATAGCACGTGTGAAGGCTTCACGCTATTCTCCGCGGCATCCACGCACAACTCACCACACGCCCCACTGAGAGCGAGAACCACATTATAGTGACCATGAGGAGGTTACCCCATGTGACTACCCTCCCTAGCAACCGGGCCAATTTGGTTGCTTAGGAGACCTGGCTGGAGTCACTCAGCACGCCCTGGATTCGAATTCACGACTCCAGGGGTGGTAGTCAGCGTCAATACTCGCTGAGCTACCCAGGCCCCCATGAGCAGCACTTTATTTGATGAATTTTTTATTTCTTTTTTTTACTCCAATGTTGTGTTTCGGAATGTGCTGTGACGATCGGCAAGGACTTCATTTGGTAAAAATAATGCAATGGTGTGTTGAAAAGTAATTGTTTCAAATGTCAAATGGGTTTGGAACAACATGAGGGAGTTTTGCTGCAAAATAAGTCATTTTGCTCTTCCCTAATATTTACTGATATCCATATCTGACATTATGACAATAACAATAGCTGGAATGCACTTGTGACACTACTTTCAAAGACACCTTTTATCATTGCAAAAATGATATTTTTCAATGATTTTTTTTTTTTATTGACATTTTATGTGCAAGTTGTATCATTGCAGATAAAGAGTGATATTTTCAAATGTGATATGTTGGTGCCATTGTTATTCTTGCTGGAACCAATGAGAGGAGAGTACGCTTCGGTTAAATCTTTACAGGGAAATCCTGTCCTGATTTGTTCTGAATGAAATATAAGAGGCTTACAGAGACCTGGTACTGATGTCCTGTTGGTGGGACGTTGGACAGCTGGACGGTTCCCTAATTCACCAGCCCGCTTAACCAGATCAACTACACAGCTCAACATTCATTCAACAATCACAAGGTGAAGATTCATTGACATCAGGTAGCGTGTATGCACACTGTTAGGAAGAAATCTATGCCAACTTTAATACATGGTAGAGTCACATGGGGTAACCTCCTCGTGGTCGTGATTAGTGGTTCTCGCTCTCAGTGGGGCGTGTGGTAAGTTGTGTGTGGATCGCGGAGAGTAGCATGAGCCTCCACATGCTGTGAGTCTCCGTGGTGTCATGCACAGCGAGTCACGTGATAAGATGCGCGGATTGACGGTTTCAGAAGCGGAGGCAACTGAGACTTGTCCTCCGCCACCCGGATTGAGGTAGTAACCGCGCCACCACAAGGACCTACTAAGTAGTGGGAATTGGGCATTCCAAATTGGGGATAACCACCCCCCCCCCAAAACTCTTCCCTGATTTTATATCGCCAACAAATTACTATATTGCAAAAATACGATAAATCACTCAGCCCTCATTGAAGCGCAGCTGCAAAAACAGCTTGTTCAGTAATCGCTGGATTTCTGACATTTGAAATGAAGCACATAACTGCCCAAATTAACACATCAATGACACTTATTCAGTGTTCAGAAATGTAACATTTTACTAAGAAACTAAATACATCACAGTGCGCTCGTCAAACTCGTGCTCAAAGGGTGCAGGTCACTTTTAGACTGGCGTGCTGGTTGACCTTTAAATAGCAAAATGCATTTCACCGAACACGATTTAGATCACGAGTGAGTTTGCATGTGTCAAATCTCCCTCTCTCTTTTCCATTCTGTCCAAACCAAATTCCAGCTGCATAACTGCATCTTCACTGTCCATGAGAATCAGATAAACAATGCCATGCTTCTATACACCCTGCACTGCAGTAAAAGAGGAAATTACTTTGTTTTGTTATCTAGCGGAATTAAATCAGGAACTGGGAACTTTCAGAGGAGTAACTACTGCAACAAACACCTTTCGGAGTGAGACATAAAGCAATCAGACTTCTGCAGCCCTCCAGGATTTATGATAATGTAGTTCAGAACTTCATACACATCTGCACTTTGAAACAGCCCTATGGAATTCATTTTCACATTGTAACGCTCCAATCACTTTTGATATGCTTGTTAGAGTTTGTTAGTATCCCAAACCCTAACTATTAAACTTCTTACAACCCTGCTAACATGTAAAAGCCATCGCCAAGACCACACTGCTACACCATATCACGCCATCACAAATACCCTATGCCTTACTTCTCATTCAGAACTGGTTCCATATATATATATACATACATACATACATACATACAGTATATATATATATAAATTGGTGCTTCTTATAAAGTAGTAAAATGATCGTTAATTTATTCATTAAGGGACCTGAATATCTAGAGCAGGTGTGGGTGATATGACCAGAATCTTATATCATGATATCATTAATTTTATTATTAATGGCTTCACGCTATTCTCCACGGCATCCATGCACAACTCACCACGCACCCCACCGAGAGTAAGAACCACATTATAGCAAGAACCCCATGTGACTCTACCCTCCCTAGCAACCGGGCCAATTTGGTTGCTTAGGAGACCTGGCTGGAGTCACTCAGCATGCCCTGGATTCGAACTCGTGACTCCAGGTGTGATAGTCAGCGCCAATACTCGCCGAGATACCCAGACCCCCAAGCCGGTTTGTTTTCTAATATCTTTTGGGTTCCATGAGAAAACATGTTCACAATGACATGAACTTGGCAAGGAAATTCAAATTCTGCCATTATTAGAACTGTTCCTTTAAATTCCTCATGATTCTCATCAGCTCTGCGGAGTGTAATTTGTTTTGAAAGCAGAGGTGATATAATCTCCTGAAGTTACAGCGAATCTCTCTGCTGCCGTCAGGTGTCTTTATTAAACGCTTTAAATCGCCACATCTGCTGTGAATGAGCTCCACTGGTCTGGCAGCAGATGGGGGACGGTACGAGAAATATCTCATCCGCAGCTCGTCTGTGTGTGAGAGTGACGTAGCGAGACTAAAATTAAATCTGCAGAGACAATGACGAGCGCGCAGGCAGCAGAAAGCTGGCGAGACAAAGACAACAATACGGCGGGGTTACGACTGTCGTGCACAGTAATCAAACTGTCCCTGTATGAGGGAGTGTAAAGAGAACTGTTCTGAGGACAGTGAGGTCATATGTTAGAAAACAACAGTCCTGCTGATTTGGATGCAAAGGCTGATCTGAACGATGGTTCATATATTTGGGCATCTATTATTTAGCAAAATATGTTAGATATATGAAAACAGCCTGTTTAGTAGTATTTTGAAATACATGTTGTGTGCAGGGATGTGACTTTTGTGATCATTTTTATATAGGCCTACTTTTTATATAATATATTGTGACATATCAGGTTTCTATATGGGTTTACCCTGAAAGCTATGTACATTTCAAATAGAACTGAAATAGGTATTTACATAAAAAATAAAATTACATTAACATTAAAAAAAAAAAGGGTTGAAGTAACACACAAAGCACGCAAATGTCATTTTTGGTAACATGCATCTATCAGCATATGTTATTATTTGTTATTCTATTATATTTAAAAACATATTTTAAGTGCACATTATTGTAGAGATTTTTTAATTTTTTTTTTGACAAAACAACACCAAAGCATTAAACTCTGGCGACTTTGAGAGAAGCATTTTATATTATTATTATTATTATTATTATTATTATTATTTTCTAGAGTATGTATAGCATTTATGTAACAGTTGGCTAAAAGAGGCTATTTTGACAACTAATCATTTCAGCCCTAATGATGATGTAATGTCATCACACCCTAAAACCTTAAAATGACTGTAAAAATGACAATTTTAACAACACTTCAGCCCAAATAATACTGTACATGAGTTTTGACAGAAGAAGTGCTTTTATAAGATTATAAGCTTCACATTTCTGCCTTTAAACCCTCCAAAATTCCCCATTGACTTCCACTGTAAGTGTCTCACTGTAACAGATTTGTGCTTTATTTAAAGAAAAGGAGGGACGAGTCGAAATTATTTTTTGTGGTAGTCAACATTGACACAAATGCCGTCAACTTAGCTTAACTTGCATGTCTTATTACGGTCTACATAGCTAGCTACCCGAATAACACATCTGGTTTAATGCCAGACATCTGAAGGAAAGTCTATCATCCCCTGGAGCACTGAGGTTTTTACACCATAAAATATGAATACGATGACAGCACTAGAGAATACAGATAATTGTGTTTCTGAGCAGCTCATCTGATCTCGCTGGGGGCATTGCACTCGCCTGCAGGTTTTATTAAAAGTCGTTAAACTGCATTGAGGTCACTATAACCAGGGTCAGCTGCGGACTCACATGGAAGAGTTTACAAGGTAACCTTGACCCCGAGCGAGCACCACCTCCATCCTTCCCTATACAGCTAATAAAACCTGATGACAACTCAGTGACTCATGGGAGAGTGTGTCCAATCAGGCCTCAGTATGAGGTCTTCAGCACTCAGAGTTCACGAAAAGTACAGAGACTGGAGAAGACGTGATGGAAGAGTGTCTTGTTGACTACGGTTGTCACAATGAACACAACACCTGTGAAATTTCACAATTCCAATTTTGATGCAATTGCAAAAACGAATATGCTAATGCACAATAGTCAAATATTAATCTGACAACCAGTGAGATTCCTGACTCTAATGACTCTAATGAAACTACCTAGTAATAATGAGCAGAGTGGAAGTAGATGTTCCTTCATGAGCCACTTCACCTGTGCACGGATTTGATGATTTCGTGAACGCTGCTGCAGTGCAGATTAGATGCTGATTGTTCTGCAATCAGGACGCGCTTGAGTGTGGCGATCCGCCACAAAACCAAACCAGCGGGAAACGTCTGCAGAGTCTGTTGCACCATACGCAGCAGGCAAGAGATCCGCCACCTTTTCTAAGCGCTCAATTAACTCGTCTGATGATTTCTGAACGCTGCGACTCTTACAGCACTATCTGCATATAAAACAGTCTGTTCATTTAACACGCCAATCCAAAATTGTACTTTTTTATTTGACATAAATCATACAAACCTAACCCATGGGGCACATTTTGTCTAAACTCAAGATAACGGAGAGCAGAAGACATTAATCAAACCTTGTCAAGACACCACAGTTCTAAGAGTTCAGCTGCAGGCCTGAAGGAGAAACCGACACAACAAACAATGACAAAATTAATGCCAACGGCATACATTTTGCCAAAGCTGTGTATTTTTGGGGGAATTTTGATATTTCAACCTCAGTTCCTATAATACACAAAATAGTTACACTCAGGACCTTCAGGACAAAAATGTCCCCATTGAAACCCATTAAAACTGCAATATTTGATCCCAGTGCCATTAAAGCATAAAATCATGAATTCTATGATATTATGCTTTCCACCAGATGGCGCCATTTTTCTCATGTTTAGCCTATGGAGCAAATACAAGCTTTTCCCCTATTCTCTGTTTGCTGTATTATAGAGCACTGCAGGCCAATTGAATAAATGATGCAGTTAAAATTGTGTGTGTGTGTTGGTCAGAGTGTGTTGTGTGTGTGTGTGTGTGTGTGTGTGTGTGTGTGTAAAAAACAACATTGGCATTATATAAACAAATATTTGGAATATTTGGTAGTTATGATCAGGACCGATGTTGGTTAAAAATTCAGTGAGAGTGGAAAATAAAATTAATATATAATATTGTTATGGCAGTTTTTTGACGTGGAAATTTTTGTCCTCTAAGGCAGGGGTTTTCAAATTGTGTCTGGGGTCCCCCAGGGGTCCGCAAGAGGGTTCTAGGGGGTCCGTGGAAAATTTCCGAGAAAGAACAAATATTTTTCAGATAATTAGAGACGCACAGATATAAACATATTTGGCCAATACAAAACCGATTTTAACAAAAAACTACAGGCCAATAACTTACTTTGTCAGATCCCTGTTTTGCATAGGAATTATGCTTAGAAAATCTACAAAGAGGTACAAATGCTTGTAGAGCCGAGGAGGGCGGGGCCCGGGCTGGGCCTCCCAATCAGCCTGGTGGGGCGCGTGAGGGATAAAGGCGGCCGGAGACGACAGTTCGAGAGAGAGAGAATTGCAGGCAGCTGTACTGTGTGGTTTTGGTTGTGTGCTTAAGTTGTTTATTAAATTAAGTTGTCAAGCCGGTTCTCGCCTCTTCCTTTCCACTGAACCCCCTTACACTGGTGCCGAAACCCAGGAAGAAGGAGGGATTCCCGTCGCAGAGTCCTCGACACTGCTGTCCACCCCGGGGAGCGCGGCTGCCGTCCGACGGGGGACGGAGTAGCCCGACCACCCGGACGCGGGGAACGGCCGCCGTCTGCGAGGCGAGTGGGGACGGGACTCCCCGACCGCCTGGAGCGAGGGAGCCGCTGCCGGGGGCGAAGGAGTGCCCTACCGTCCCCCGGGAATGCGGAGGGGTTGAGAGAAGACCGCCGTCCGTGGGGGGAGGAGGGAAGCGACTCCCCGACTGCCTGGAGTGGTAGGGCCGCTGCCAGGGGCGGAGGAGTGTCCCCACGGGACGCCGGGAACGCGGAGGGGCGTTCTGTCCACTGGGGGTCTGAGGTCTGACTCCGGTCTGCCCGGGGAGGAGCAGCTGCAGTCCGCCTGAGAGGGTGGAGTAGTGTTCGAGGACCACGTGACGGCGCATCAGAGAACCGGTGCGTCTTCTTTTTCTCTCTCTCCTCTCTCTCTCTCTGTCGCTCCGTGTTGGCCTTTCCCCCGCCATTTTTTTTGTTTGTTTTTCCCCTCCTGTCTCCTCCCAGGTCGAGGAAGGCGGGGATGACCCGCCGGCAGTTGGGGCGTAAGGCACGCCCCCCCCCCCCCCCGGAGAGGAAGGGTGGGGGATGTACGTCATGCCGGGGGCTCCCCGGCCTGAGGCAACGCCGGGAGGAGTGTAGAGCCGAGGAGGGCGGGGCCGGGCTGGAATGAGACACACCCGGTCCCCAATCAGCCTGATGGGGCGCGTGAGGGATAAAGGCGGCCGGAGACGACAGTTCGAGAGAGAGAGAATTGCAGGCAGCTGTACTGTGTGGTTTTGGTTGTGTGCTTAAGTTGTTTATTAAATTAAGTTGTCAAGCCGGTTCTCGCCTCCTCCTTTCCACTGAACCCTTTTACAATGCTATTTTATTGTTCTAACAATAAATAATTTCCATTGAACATGGATTGGATCTGTTGAACAGCTGAAAGGCCAATTTAAGAGAGCAATAAAAATACAAGATAAAAAGAATAACACGATGATTTATGTGGGGGAATAAAGGTTATTTTGCACTTCTGTTTTTGCAGTTTTAAACAATACAATTCATATTTAACGTATTATGATAGAACACTACAAATTCATATTAGAAATTATTACATTCAACATGCATTACTTTACGGATTTCATTTATTTTGGTAGGTATTTCTTAATATTACACAGAGAAATGATTATAAACGTAATACATTCCAATCAATTTACGTAATTAATGATAAATAAACCATCAGTTTTTCATATCAGTGTTTTCATGCTTATGCAATCAAAAGCATAAAAATGCAGATATAAAAAACAATGGTTGATATTGGCAGTTTATATCAATGGTTATGTAATTTGGTCAGTAATTGGCCGATACATTGGTACATCCCTACAGATAATATTTTTATCATTTATTTTGGTTTTAGTACAATAGCAATATAAAAGCTAATTATTTAATTTGTCTTTATAATATCATTAAAAAAAAAAATAAATAAAAAAACAAAATCTGGTCTTTATACACAATTTTTGTTAAAGTTCGGCAAAGTTGTACACACAGCTATCTAAATTAGCTGGTTAGGAAGTAACTGGCTAGCAGCTACTTAAGCCCTGCCGTAATGGGAATTAGGCTATGTAGCCGCTAGCTATCAGGCTAATATTATATCGCTGTGTATCCAACAAGACAGCACTGGCAATGCAGTACAACACCTGTCAACTGAACACAACAACAACTCGGACATCAACAATTTTGCTGTTTATTAATGTACTATTTAGTTAACGTTTTCG
Source organism: Myxocyprinus asiaticus (assembly GCF_019703515.2). Taxonomy (NCBI): domain Eukaryota; kingdom Metazoa; phylum Chordata; class Actinopteri; order Cypriniformes; family Catostomidae; genus Myxocyprinus; species Myxocyprinus asiaticus. Next base: position 1,554,179 of record NC_059358.1, on the reverse strand, counting down.
ATCCATAGTGCTGTCACAGGCAAGATAGTATTTCTTCTTCTTGTGATGTTTATTGGCAGTTGGCAATGCAGCTTGAGGTGCATTACTGGAGCATCACAAGAAAGTCTTTCAGTGGAGTCAAACGTCCGCTGAAGACAATGAAATTTGCCAAATTTAATCAAAAAGAGGTCACACACCTAATGTAGGATTAAATTCTAAACTGAGCACATTTCTTGAACTTTACATTTAAAAAGGTAGCTTACCCTGTGGAGTTTACTTGTAAACAAACAAGTTATGTTATATTCATTTTTGAGGTTGGAATGCTTTGCCTTTCTTGTTAATGGTATGACATGTATATCATGATAAAATTATTTGTAGAACAGCATTCGTCCACGTGAAGTTACGACACACGCTCTCTGTTTCTGATGCCGCAAAACTAATTCATGCGTTCATGACCTCAAGACTAGATTATTGTAATGCATTACTGGGAGGATGTCCTGCAGGTTTCATAAATAAACTTCATGGGTAGCTCAGCGAGTAAAAACGCTGACTACCACCCCTGGAGTCGCGAGTTCGAATCCAGGGTGTGCTGAGTGACTCCAGCCAGGTCTCCTAAGCAACCAAATTGGCCCGGTTGCTAGGGAGGGTAGAGTCACATGGGGTAACCTTCTCACTCTCGGTGGGGCGTGTGGTGAGTTGTGCGTGGATGCCGCGGAGAATAGTGTGAAGCCTCCACATGCACTACGTCTCCGCGGTAACACGCTCAACAAGCCACATGATAAGATGAGCGGACTGACGGTCTCAGACGTGGAGGCAACTGAGATTCGTCCTCCGCCACCCGGATTGAGGCGAGTCACTACGCCACCACAAGGACTTAGAGCGCATTGGGAATTGGGCATTCCAAACTGGGGAGAAAATATAATAAAATAAAAAATTATAAATAAATAAATTTTTGGTTCAAAATGCAACAGTGAGAGTGCTGACTAGAACCAAGAAATATGATCATATTAGCCCAATTTTATTGTCATTACATTGGCTACCTGTTAAGTTTCGTATTCATTTTAAAATTCTGTTAACTACATACAAAGCTTTGAATGGTTTAGTCTCCAAAGTACTTAAGTGATCTTCTACCACATTATAATCCATCACGCTCATTACGATCGCAAAACTCCGGCCTGTTAACAATACAGAGAATATCAAAATCCACAAAAGGAGGGAGATCCTTTTCATATTTGGCTCCTAAACTATGGAAGTCTTCCTAGCAGTGTTCGGGACTCAGACACACTCTCTCAGTTTAAGTCTAAAGACTCATCTATTCAGCCAGGCATACACCTCATTAATCCCTCAATTCATAGTGATGCTGCTTTAGTTAGGTCTGCCGGAACCATAAACACTTCTCTTATTCTTTAACCCTGCTTTAAAGTGAATGGCATCTACGCTAATTTTATTCTATTTCTTTCCCTGTCTGAACCTCGGGATATAATCAGAACCGGCCAGATCCATCTCCGGTCCTGCCTGATGTCCGACTCCGATGTGTCGCTGAGTGATGAGCCAGACTTCACTTCAGTCTACTAAGACAGACTTCACAGAGGATGAACTAATGCAAACTCAAAGACATGGGATTCTTCATGAGCCTCTGCCTGAAGCATGGGCTCAGGATGGAGTTCACCAAAATTACCTGCCATAAGCTTGCAGCCGGACTGCGATGCTCCTCAATGAATGATACCTTTATCAACTTGGTCAAAGGAGGGACAATACGCTCTTAAAAGGACAATGCATCTACATGTATTTCCTCAGTTAATTCGGGATGACTTCAAGGACTTTAACACTAAAACTTAATTAATTAGGTGTATGCCTGACTAAATAGATGATGAGTCTTTAGTCTAGACTTAAACTGAGTGAGTGTGTCTGAGTCCCGAACAGTGTTAGGAAGACTATTCCATAGTTTAGAAGCCAAATATGAAAATGATCTACCTCCTCCTGTGGATTTTGATATTCTAGGAATTATTAACAGGCCAGAATTTTGTGATCGTAATGAACGTGATGGAATATAGCGTGTCAGAAGGTCACTTAAGTACTGTGGAGCTAAACTATTCAAAGCTTTGTATGTAGTTAACAGAATTTTAAAATTAATACAAAATTTAACAGATAGCCAGTGTAACGATGATAAAATGGGGCTAATATGATCTTATTTCTTGGTTCTAGTCAGCACTCTGACTGCCGCATTTTGAACCAATTGAAGTTTATTTATTGATCTTGCTGGACATCCTCCCAGTAATGCATTACAATAATCTAGTCTTGAGGTCATGAACGCATGAATTAGTTTTTCGGCATCAGCAATGTGTCGTAACTTAGCAATATTTCTGAGGTGGGAGAATGCTGTTCTACAAACATTGGCAATGTGATTTTCAAAGGACAGATTGGTATCAAATATAACACCTAAATTTTTCGCTGTAGAAGACGACGTAACAGTACATCCATCAAGAGTCAAATGATATTTTAGCGGCTTATTTTTAGAGGTAATAATTAGTACCTCTGTTTTTTCTAAATTGAGTAAAAGGAAATTTCTGGCCATCCAATCTTTGATTTCATTGAAACACTCAGCTAATTTGGAGAATTGTGAATTTTCATTGGGTTTAGAAGAAATATAAAGTTGGGTATTGTCAGCATAACAGTGGAAACTTATTCCATGATTCCTGATAATATCTCCCAGGGCAAGCATGTATAAGCAGAAAAGCAGAGGTCCTAAAACTGATCCCTGTGGCACTCCATACTTTTGTTTGATTTGACAATTCGTCGTTTACACATACAAAGTGGTAGCGGTTTGATAAATAGGACCTAAACCATGCTAATGCAAGTCCTAACCATCTGACTATGAAGATTTCAACACCTGTGGAACAAAACAAAATGATCTTTATAAGAATAACTGTATTAGTTTAATAGCACAATGTCACATTTCTTCTTTCCCGCTAACAACTATTCTATTTAAAGCTGTTTAAAGTCTTTGCCAGCATTTTCATTTCTGTAAAACTAATTTCTGCTGTTCTGCTGTGTAGTTCCCTATATGAATTAAGGACTTAACAAGGGTTAAAAATGTAAAAGTATCTTGGTGGCATGTACAACAAAGATCTGAGCGGGAATGTAAAGCTCAGGACACAAAAGACGCGTGTCTGTCTGACCAATAGAAAACAGAGAAAAGTTTTAAAAAGTAACTTTTAACTGAACACGAGAAGAGTAAATGAAGTGCGACTGATGATCGCTGTGAGACACTTAATCTCTGCATCACATTTAATTGGCTTTTCCAGGAAAGCAACTTACAGCAGAATGGAGGAAGATGGAAATCCTGCCCTTTACAAGAACTATGTACTAGGCTATATAGACTTACAGGATATTATGCCACCAATACAATACAATCAATAAGACAATAAATCAAACAAAACTAGCTGGTAAAAAAACAAAAAATTGCTCCAATTCTACAGAGTGACCAAAAAAAATTTAGAAAAATAAAAAATGGGGCAGTATGTTTGATAGCTCGTATCTTAAAAATGCATAAAGGCGTTTGCACGATTTTTGGCATTTTTTTGTAAACAATAAAAAGACGTCACTGTGACGTCATTGTGAACAAAAACTTGCTACAAATAAATTAATAATTAAGTAAATTGTTAAGCTAACTTTTCACTGGCAACAAACTTCACCATGTGGTCCCGTTTTTTGGGGGCCAAACGATTTACTTTATTTGTAGCAAGTTGTTAATCACGATGACGTCACAGTGACGTCATTTTGTTGTTTACAAAAAGTCGTAGAAGTACGCAAAAAAATGTGCAAACGCCTTTATGCATTTTTAAGATATGAGCGATCAAACATAGCTGCCCCATTTTTTTTTGGGCCACCCTGTATAATCAACAACTCTTCTACACTTCAAGCACCCAATTCAATTGACAGACAGCGTCATCGCAAAAAGATTTTGACAAATTTTATAATGCGTGGATTGCTTACTGTGAATTTTATTCGTCATATAGTCAAATACCTTCTGATCACACCATCAAAGCCAGCTTATGATGGCAAGATGGCACTAAATTTGATAACAAATCTTACTTATAGTTTTGAGAACAAAACACACAAAGCAGCCCTCAACATTGCGAGAAAATCACTCACATTTGCGACTAAGCGCTATGCGATTAAATATGTCTGTTATTACCAACTGGCTAGTAAATATTCAGATTTTACTCACCAGTGATTGAGTTGTGCAGTGGCAAAAACTTCTTAAAGGAATAGTTCACCCAAAAAATGAAAACTCTCTCATCATTTACTCACCCTCATGTCATCCCAGATGTGTACGACTTTCTTCTGCAGAACACAAATGAAGATTTTTAGAAGAATATTTCAACTCTGTAGGACCATTCAATGGAAGTGAATGGTGTCTTCAGAAGTGATTCAATCGGTTATTTTAGAACAGACCAAAATATAACTCCTTTCTCACAATAAATCTTGACATCGGCAGTCTCCTTGGCGATCGTGATTTCAAGCTTGTTAACACTTCCTATTGTGCCATCTAGTGCTCTGCACATGTGTCATGCACTAGTAAGTGCAGTCGAGCTTGAAATCGTGATTGTGCCTAGAGACTGCAATGGCAAGATGTACAGTGAAAAAAAGCTATATTTTGGCTTATTCTCACCCAAAACTGATTGGATCGCTTGTGAAGTCATTGATTAAACCACTGGGGTCATATGGATTACTTTTATGCTGTCTTTATGTGCTTTTTGGAGCTTCAAAGTTCTGGTCACCATTCACTTGCATCGTATGGACCTACAGAGCTGAAATATTTGTCTACAAATTTATATTCTGCAGAAGAAAAAAGTCATATACATCTGGAATGGCATGAGGGTGGCTGAATAAATGGTAAGATCATTTTGGTTTTTGGGTGAACTATCCCATTAAGCACTGCAATCAAGAAGCTGGATTCAGCCTTGTCTTTATTGCTTGTTGTGTCTCGTGAGCAGCACTTATTTATTAAATAATATTTATATGAGACTATCACACCTGGAGTCATGAGTTCGAATCCTGTTTGGCCCGGTTGCTAGGGAGGGTAGAGTCACATGGGGTAACCTCCTCGTGGTCGTGATTAGTGGTTCTCGCTCTCAATGGGGCGTGTGGTAAGTTGTGCGTGGATCATGGAGAGTAGCATGAGCCTCCACATGCTGCGAGTCTCCGCGGTGACATGCACAACGAGTCACGTGATAAGATGCACGGATCTGAGACTTGTCCTCCACCACCCGGATTGAGGTGAGTAACCGCGCCACCACAAGGACCTACTAAGTAGTAGGAATTGGGCATTCCAAATTGGGAGAAAAGGGGACAAATAAAAGAAAAAGGAAAGGTCCTGTGAATACCTTATTCCCAAAGGAGGCTTTTATTTTCTCTTAATTAACAGAATCACTTAATGTTCCTGCAAGCTATCGACAAATTTCTTCATCCATTCAAATGAAAAGAAGCACTTTAGTTTCACTATCTTTTCAACTCAACAAAAATGTTTGACTCCCAAATCACGTGTTAAATGCTGGGGAATAATTGCGTTGTTTCTTGGCCCAAAGTAGACTTCTTATGTGAGCGGTGTGCTTAAACCGTTAATCTTGTGGCTTTGTTCACACATAAAATCAAAACGGGACTTTTCTGGTAATGTTACAACTTATCAGCTGATTCAGGGATATTTCCCAATGGGTCCCATTTACACAGGACCTCTAAATGGATAAATTGCATACATTTTTTGGAAAAGGCTCTATACTTCTCATTAAGGGAAATTGCCATAACTAAAATTACCAGTATTTTCAAAAAGGTCATGTTCACACATGACCTCTAACCTGAAAAATGCAAATACATTTTCTAGAAAAGGCTGTATGTGTGAAAACGACTACTGTTACCAACACAACAATTTATTTTAATCTATTTATTTTTTTTCCCTTTTTCTCCCAATTTGGAATGCCCAATTCCCAATGCGCTCTAAGTCCTCGTGGTGGCATAGTGACTCGCCATCCCAGCTGCCTCCGCATCTGAGACCATCAATCCGCGCATCTTATCACGTTGAGCGCGTTGCCACGGAGACATAACACCTGTGGAGACTTCACGCCATCCACGGTGGCATCCACGCTCAACTCACCATGCGCCCCACTGAGAACGAACCACATTATAGCGGCCACGAGGAGGTTACCCCATGTGACTCTACCCTCCCTAGCAACTGGGCCAATTTGGTTGCTTAGGAGACCTGGCTGGAGTCACTCAGTACGCCCTGGGATTCAAACTAGCGAACTCCAGAGGTGATAGTCAGCGTCTTTACCACTGAGCTACCCAGGCCCCCTATTTTAACCTATTTTTAAGAGTTAGTTTAATTTTCCCATTTCAAGTCATGCAGTATTTGTATAGTGCTTTTCACAAGACACATTGTTTCAACTAAGCAGCTTTACAGGAAATCATGCTTCAACATAAAATGAAGCTGTAATATCAGTAAATTCTTAGTCATCATTGTGCAAAAATGTAATGATTTAATGAATAACGAGATTAAAAAGCATGTTGTGATCATGTTGACCACTGTGAAAAATGAGAATTGATCGTCATCTTGATTGTCATTAGTATGATTTAATTTCTCTTTTTATATGTACATGTAATATATATCTTTTTTTTTATTTTGCAGTGAAATACAGTATGACCTGGGCATGTTGTGTGTGATTTACCATAGAACTCTTTACTGAAGAATGCTCAGACATGCCAAAGGAGAAATACTTGGGAATCGAAAAAAATAATGGAGAAATAATGGGAATACTTCTGGGAACCAATCAACTCCAGGTTGAGCATCAAATACAGCTCATTTGATGAGCTGATACGGATCTCTCCATCACGACTCGATATGTCTCACCTCTCAGTTGGCATCAATGCTTTCGGCATGTGTGTGACAGTCTTGGATGAGTCCCTGTCTTTCTGATTTAAATCTGTCCGTTAGAGACCGAGGGAGGATTGATGCACGACATCGCAGCAGTCCATCAGCAGTGAGGTGGAACATTGGCTATTGATTCCTGGATCAATGGGCAGCACTTGCGCATGCATGTAGACTTCATAAAACATCTCATCTGTGTGAGATCTTCACACTGACCTAATCAAACAGAATCTATGGCAGGAGAAAAGAAACGAAGCTTGCTGACTTAGAATAACCACTGGAACATGCCGAGAATGACTGTGTTATATGAAACCGACTACAGCGGAGCTGTATGGTGGTATATGCACCGGTTGATCGGCCACCGATCTGTGTCTTAGACCAGCTGATCAAGCCTATATTCAGGGATTCCTTTTAGAGATGTGCAAGAATGGTCGACTAGTCGTTCAACAACTGACTAGTCGATTAGTGACATCGACTAGTGATTTTTTTCTTTTTCTAATTTTATCTCCTTTTCTCCCCAATTCCAAGTACTTAGTAGGTCCTCGTGGTGGTGTGGTTACTCACATCAATCTGGGTGGCAGAGGACAAGTCTCAAGTTGTCACAAGTTGCCTCCGCTTCTGAGGCCGTCAATCCGTGCATCTTATCACGTGGTTCATTGTGCATGACACCGCGGAGACTCACAGCATGTGGAGGCTCATGCTACTCTCCACGATCCACCCACAACTTACCACACGCCCCATTGAGAGCGAGAACCACTAATCACGACCACGAGGAGGTTACCCCATGTGACTCTATCCTCCCTAGCAACCGGGCCAATTTGGTTGCTTAGGAGACCTGGCTGGAGTCACTCAGCACACCCTGGATTCGAACTCGTGACTCCAGGGGTGATAGTCAGTGTCAATACTCACTGAGCGACCCAGGCCTCCCTTCGACTAGTGATTTTTAAACAAAAACACATTACACGTTTTTTACTTTTTTCCATTTTAATATTTACGAAAGTGTGTTAATCTTGGAATTATTGTAGTTAAAATAACTTTTTAATCACAAATATAATTCCAATTAGTATAAATTAGTATAAATATTATTATCATAAATCTGACCTCATATTTGCTGCAGGAGCTAAACTGATGTGAATCACATCACAGAAAACAAGCACTGCGTGGAAGTTTCACAAAAGTTGGAACTGATGTAGTACAATACAGTATTTGCAAAATAATGTCAAGATGATGTCAATAATGCTCAGAATGTCAACGATGCGAGCTCAGAATCAGGGGCAAAATCTTCATCTGGTGTTGCAGAGGCAAAAACAGCTGTCAATTGCAGGTTTTATTTTTTGGCTAGGAATACTAGTCAAACACGTTTAGCCGGCCTACAGAGCTGCAGATAGATGGCAAAGATCACTGCATGGAACTGGACCAGAACCCCCTCCAATGGTGGATGATGAATGAGAGTTGATATCCTAATCTCTCACGCATAGCTGTGCCTTCCACGTCTGTCCCAGCCGAGAGAATGTTTTCTACGGCAGGTGTCAACAGGCTTCGCTCACGTCTCCTTCATAAACATGTAGTTTTTGTTGCTGAATAAAAATATGTAGAAGCGTGAATGAATAAAGGGGTCATGTGATGAAGAATCGAATGTTCCTTGATATTTTGACATATAAGAGGTCTTTCTAGGGCTGCTCGATTATGGCAAAATCATAATCAATTATTTTGGTCAATACTGAGATCACGATTATTTAACACGATTACTCATTGACTTTGGAAACATCATGCATTTATTGAACTTTTCAATAAACAAAATGGTCTTTATAACAGTGGACTTCCTTGAACAGCCAGGTCTCCTAAGCAACCAAATTGGCCCGGTTGCTAGGGAGGGTAGAGTCACATGGGGTAACCTCGTGGTCGTGATTAGTAGTTCTCGCTCTCAATGGGGCGTGTGGCGAGTTGTGCGTGGATCGTGGAGAGTAGCATGAGCCTCCACATGCTGTGAGTCTCCGCAGTGTCATGCACAACGAGTCACGTGATAAGATGCGCGGATTGACGGTCTCAGAAGCGGCGGCAACTGAGACTTGTCCTTGTCCTCCGAGCATTTTCAGCACACACACATACACCGCCTGTCAATCAAACAGGGCAACGCTGTTAATAGATCGCCAGCAAATTAAATTAAAAGCAATGTGCTTTTTGTTTTTTAAGTCCTTGTGGTCGCATAGTGATTCGCCTCAATCTGGGTGGCGGAGGACGAATCCACGTCTGAGACCATCAACCCGTGCATCTTATCATGTAGCTTGAGTGTGTTGCCACGGAGACATAGCGCATGTGGAGACATGCCATCCATGCTCAACTCACCATGCGCCCCACCGAGAACAAACCACATTATAGCGACCACGAGGAGGTTACCCCATGTGACTCTACCCTCCCTAGCAACCGGGCCAATTTGGTTGCTTAGGAGACCTGGCTGGAGTCATTCAGCACACCCTGGGATTCAAACTAGCGAACTAGCGAACTCCAGGGGTGGTAGCCAGTGTCTTTTACCACTGAGCTACCCAGGCTCTTTAGGAAACTAAAGAGCCAAATAAAAAGCACATAACAATCATCACAAATATTCATATTCATGATGTTGCTTAATTTTACTTTGTTAGAAAAATAACTACAAATGTATGAATGGATATTTGATATACTGCCCATACAGCCCCATGTTCAGATTAGTGGATGATCAGTTTGGGGTCTTAAATGGTAGTTTCTCAAAATTTGATCTTTGCAACATACCACATGCTACATTTGTAAACGAGAGCTAAGTATGGTTTACCACATATTTGTGCCTCAATATCCTGTCTAACAACACCAAAAATATTAAATGAAGTGCAAGTTTTAAATTTTTAAGGTATTTCTCTGTATCACTGATTTTCTGTGGTCAGACAGAAGAAACTGCAAACATAGCTGTCACGGTCCTGTCACTCTGTCAGTCTGGGTTTTGTGTGACAGGATTGTGACATCATTGTTCTGTGTCTGTCTTGTGTTTTGTTTTCTGTCTTTGTGTGAGCGCACAGCTTCGGTTGTGGCTTCCCTGCCGTGCGCTCTTCGGTTGGTCTCGTGTTTCATGTCCGGAGCATGGTGTTTGGATCCTGACTTCCCTGTCAGTTCGGTTTCAGTGTCGGGGTCCAGACACTCATGCTCCATGTCTTGTTTTGGCGTGAGTGCATTGCGCTTATGTCATCTCGGTGGGATGCACTCACGTCAATATTCTGTGTCTGTCTTTCCAACCGTGGATGCGCATTGTATTCGCTTTGTGCTGCGCACCAGGGACGCGATCTGTCTTCACACTGTGCTGAGGTTTGGTCACTTCGGTCTGAGGTGTCGGGTTTATTTGTGGCCGAACTCTCGCACATATGTCCTGTCTCGCTTTATTGACTGTTCCGTGCATGGCGTGGTATGCCTTGCGATGTATGCTCAGGCTTTGTCTAGTGTGAGAATGCATGGCATTGCCTTGTTGGCGTTGCCGTGCATTCTCTCGTCTTCTCTGTCGGTTGGCATGAGAGCATGTTGCCTATTGTCTTGCCGATATGCGCTCCTGCCATTCAGGTGTCTGTGTCTTGTGAGAGCACATGGTTTTGTTTTGTTTCTGTATTGCCACATGTCTCTAAGTCTTGCATCATGCCCCGCCTAATGTCGCACTCTCTTTTCTTGTTTTGCAAGTGCCGCAGTGATCCCAGCCCCGTTGCTCTGTCTACCTGATCACCTTGATAGCCGATCATCTGCAACACCTGTTCTCCCTGCTATCCCTCCTGATTGCTCTCCCTATGTTAGTCTCAGATCAACATGTTCTTTTAAAAGAAAATTTGCACACAAAAGCGATCATTCACCAGCCGGTGGGCGAAGCCGTTCCAGTAAAGAACACAACACAAGACCTGTCTAGTCAAAGTCAAGTTACAAAAACAGAGAGAGAAAAGGGCAGCCGCAACAAACACTTCCTAACTGACTGCAAAGCTTAATGCCAGAGAAAATAGGGAGTGTGTTTTTAATGTATACACACAACTCATTATCTGTGTTTATATGTGTGTATGTTTGAATGAGTGTGGACAGTATGAACATAATCACATGTCAGGTGTCCCGAGTGTGCACATGACTGCGTATCTTGTCCTGCAGAGGACAATTATTAAGTAACGCAGCAGGTGCAGTCGTCGACAGTTAACCAAGTTTCCATGTGCATGAGGAGGGGAAATCTGTGCTGAAACCATGGATGGATCTGGTTTCATTGGTGGTTTGTGCAGCAACACATTTGTAGCACAAGAGAAATCATTAGCTTTAAAAAAAACAACATGCTATTACCAACCAACAGTACAGAAACTCTGTGACCTCTAGCCATTTAAATGCCAACACTCTTGAATGCCCACAAACACCACCATACCAAATTGCAAAAATAACAGTTTTCAAATGCTCTCCACGTCTTCCATGGTCAGGCAAACAGGTAGTCCCACCTAAATCTCATCCCACATGACACCCAAGGAAGACTTTGCTATTTTAATCTCTGTTGCTTCGCTTTATTTCCAAATATTCCAGAGTTGTTGCTGTGTTTGTTTCCTTCACTTTCCATCGCGACCTGCAGAGGAATTGCGCTGCAAAAGTGCCGTTTACCTCTTATGTCAAACTCCGGGATTCCCCCAGTGCACTTGAGCACATATACACAGACGTGAGAGACAGTAGATTTATTACATTGGTGTGTAAATATAAAATATGGTGTGTAAATGGGTATAGTTTATGGTGTATGTGCTTTCCGCTGTACTCCCATAAATGTTGTATTCTTTCCGCTGTGTTGACTTGTTGTTTGTTTCCATCCTATGACGTTTGTTATCCGGTCTGTTCACACATTGCACACTCTACAAAAACCCACAAGAACACCGCTTATGCATTTACATGACCACATAAGCCGCATTCTCCAGGAGAAACCCAGGTAAATGTGTTCTTAAGTGCATGTAAACATGGTCAGTATTGTTATGTCCCAATACTGTCACTTCACCGGTAAGTGCTCTTTGTCTCTGTATTTTGGCTGTGATCAGCAGACATAATCTCGCAGAATATCCGGAGGCAACCTGTTACCACAATGTTAGGTTGTTGTGGGAGTTTGCCAGTTTCAATGTCTTCTTATTGGTTTTTAGCACATTGCTATGAGGTTGCTATGGTGTTCTGAGTGCTTTCTTACTGTCAACCTCCCACCACCACCAAATCTCAATGACTACGTTTACACCGCAGCTGAATGAGGCCCTATAATAGACCTTATTCACACTAGCACCATCTTTGATTTTTAATGGGATCTGGGCCACTTTCATGTGTAAATAAATCGTATACGTATCCAGTAGTGTAGTCTAGAGCAGGGGTCGGCAACCTTTTGACATGGAGTGCCATTTTTTATTTTCCTGGCCAATTATAGTCTACAAGAGACTTGCAAGTAAATAATAAACACATTAAAACATACCAGACAGAGGTAGATTCATGTAACAGTGTTCTTTACTCATGTCACTTGCACAGAAAACAGCAGATTTTTTTAACCATCAAAACGCAAATGCAAGCAAGTCAATGCAAATCTGAAATAACTCAAACTAACCTTAAATATATGTCAAAAAATGCATTTTTTTCCCAGCTACCACTCAATTTTATGGTGCTTCACTTGTAATTATTAGCTATTACATTCTTGAGCTTCAATGATAACTAGTCTAAACTCCACCATATAACTGCAAATAAAAACACTACATCATTAATTTATATTAATACTTAAGGTAAGGGATATGTTCAAATCACTTGTAATAGCAATACTGATGTTTGCAAACACTACTAATGTATGGCCACATCAGGAACACCCATTCCAGCTATTTTAAAGTTAGTTAGTGATTTTACACCATGCCAGCTTCTATGGCTACTTTCATGGCACAGCTATTTTAAAGTCTGAGATGCATCATTCATTAATAAAATGAAGTTTAAAAATGAGTTGCATGATTTCGCTGCACTTTTTAAGAACTGAAAGACAAGCAAGTCTCAGTTTCCCTTCGAAAAAGTCCCTTCTTGATCCCAGTCACAGTTGGTTAAAAGTCTTACTTGAACATTTCAACAATGTTTAAAGATTAACTTCAATCACCAGTGAGAATTCCTCTTAACCTATTACGGAATTAAAGTTCAATCCAGGCCTTTCCATGCCAGCTGGGGAAATTCCATCCCTATCTGCCATCCCACTTGCCTTTATACTGGATCTGAAAATGCCAGAGTCTGTGATTCAGCAAGTATGAATGACCCTATTTTTGTTTTGGGGTGAAATATGACACAGACATTTTCTTGACAGGTTTTGTAAAATGCACAACACCACTAGATTGCTTACACTTGCCCATATGACCTGTTTATAAAACATCAGATTATTGAACAGATTCTGAGAAAAACAACAAATTGAAAAAGACCCACACAAGCACTGAACTAATCAGCTCTCACACTTTTCATCAGATAACTTCAAAACCGCAACTTGCAGCTTCCTCAGCAGAACACGCTGCACATCAGTACTTCACTACTTCTGCAGTGTGTTGCTGCAATGGCATGAAACATGTTACCATCCATGCATCTTCACATCTGTGCTTGCAACTCTTCACTTAAGTGCACTACATGTAATAGTTCATCAAAAAAAGAACATTCTGTCATCATTTACTGACCTGCACAATGTTTCAAACCTGTATGACTTTGTGATCTGTGGAACACAAAATTAGATGTGAAGCAGAATGACTGCCTCGTTTACGATTCACATTTATTGCATCTTGCTTCCAAAACTGAAAGTGAATAGTGACTAAAGGCTCGGGTATGCGTTTTCCGTGTTCCGGATTGCCTCACACGTGGCTTTCCAAATATGGTATACTCTAGTGACCACAAGCGAATACACACTACGACTGCTTTGTGTTGGTCTTTGAGTACAGTCAAAGGCAGCCGCATGCTCTGACAATTCTCAAAGCCGAAGAGCGTCTGCATGTCGAGAAAATCTGAGCCATGCACAGACAGTCCATATAGACTGTGCTGATGACGAAATTTGCATCACGCACACTGTGCACATTCTGAACAGCAACGCGGATAACCGAAGTATCATTTGGCCTTAAAGGTGGGATATACTGAGGGGGGCCTGGGTAGCTTATTGAGTAAAGACGCTGACTACCACCCCTGGAGTCACGAGTTCGAATCCAGGGCGTGCTGAGTGACTCCAGCCAGGTCTCCTAAGCAACCAAATTGGGCCGGTTGCTAGGGAGGGTAGAGTCACATGGGGTAACCTCCTCGTGGTCGTGATTAGTGGTTCTCGCTCTCAATGGGGCATGTGGTAAGTTGTGCGTGGATTGACGGTCTCAGACGCGGAGGCAACTAAGATTCGTACTCCACCACCCGGATTGAGGCGAGTCACTATGCCACCACGAGGACCTAGAGCACATTGGGAATTGGGCATTCCAAATTGGGGAGAAAAAAAATTAAAAAGTGGGATACACTTCATTTTTCCACTTTTGGATCGGATTGCGCCCAGACCGTGTTGCCTTTCAAAGAATACTAAATTGACGGTGAGTGAATATGAACGCGTTTGACATGTGCACAGCTTTGTGATGCTAATTTAATGCAGTCAACGGCAAGCACGTGTGCCGACAATGCGCACAGACAAGGACTATCCACGTGTCGAGTAAATCTGTGCCGCATGCGGACAGTCTGTGCAGGCAGTGCTGATGACGAAAATTGCGTCACGCATACTGTGCACGTTCTGATCAGCAACACGGACAACTGAAGTATACTTTGGCCTTAAAGGCTCAGGTATACTTCGGTTTTCCGCATTCTTGATCACCTCCCGCACTGAAGTGAATGCAAATACGTTTCACACCTGCACACATACTACTTTGTTATACTAATTTAGAAGTCAACTGCATGCAGTGGTGTAACTTGAATCTTGTGGGCCACAGTGCAAAAAAAACTCGATGGGGGCCCCTGCCACCCACTCGTAGCCTACAAGAATTAACTTAAAATGTATGTTTGTGCAATATTGTTACTAAATGTCTCAATATATTTCATCCTCTCAAGGCACCTTTTCAAAAATTATTAGAAATATCTTATTTATCTTAAAGTCTTTCTTAAATTATTAAAATGGAATTCCACAAATGAGTTGTGCTATTTATTCTGACAACTCTCTCTGCTTTGTACTTTCATTAAATATATTATGTCTTTGACCGTGACACTGCATCATCGATACTCAGCAGCTCTTTACTCACATAATGCAGGGTAGAGATGACGGATTCTCTGGGAGGGAGAAAAAAGTTCGGGACCGCAGAGAAAAAAATTCACCGGTAGCCGTGAAAGCTCAGGGCTGACGCTCCGTTTGCACTGAGTAATGACGTCAGACAGTACACTACAGTACACGTTGTCATATCATTATAAAGTAATTAATTTGTTGACTAGATGCTGCATTAGTAGAGAACAGCAATATGTTTGCAGACAAGGCGGTTAGAACAATGTGACAAAAATACACGCAAGTCTTACACTCCTGTTCTACCCGCTCCGTACTCCGGGACTCTAACCGGCGTCTCCGGTATGGGAGGCGGGTGCGCTAACAAGGAGGCTAAAGGCTACAGCCCCTAGCATCAGTCGCTAGTGCACCTCTTTAGGTCAGGAGAATGAGGTTTATACACATTGCACAGCTATCTATCAGCTGGCCACCATTACACTCACCCCCCTAAACCTCACTCCCATCCGGGTCACGGCACCATTGTGATGCTCCTGTTCTACCCGCTCCGTATGGGACTCGAACCGGCGTCTCCGGCATGGGAGGCGGGTGCGCTAACAAGGAGGCTAAAGGCTAAAGCCTCTAAAAAACAGCGCTCCTGCACAGGACGCGGAATAAACAAAAACAAAGGGAAACAAAGATGTTCGTCTAGTGCGCGTTTACATAGAAAAACAAATGGATGCTTGCAAAAGCGTTCGGTGTGAACAGCCCCTTACAGTTGGTGGAGGTCTTTGGCCATTGCGTCTTGCTCTCTTATAAGCGTTTCTCAGATTATGAGTTGTTTAAATGCTTTCTTAGGAAAGATGTTCAATTTGGAAATGTATGTCTCGAGATTCTCGCGTTCGGTTCCAGTCTGTTGTGTTCTGTCTGATTGAACAGCCCCTGACCTGTGCACATAGTCTGAGCTGCTTCACCACCGAGTTCAGCCGAATACCACTGCTGTCTGTGAATATTGCTACTCTACATACAACTGTACTGAATAACATACAATGTGGTATTTCAATGTTTATTATGAAGCTTGAGTCTGGAGTAGTAGGAATCAGTGCAAGTGTAACGCCATGTGAACTGTCTATTGAAGCGTTTTCCCCCCTCATTTTACTTTTGACTTAACATTTGAGAATGTGGACCGACTAAAACTTTTTATTTATTTTATGCAAATTAGTTGAAAATGAAATGCTCTTTTTTTTAACAGGCAGGATAGGAATGTTCTTCGCAATAATATAACGGTGCTGAATGGTTTATGTATTTATTGCACCCGCTTGTGGACAACGACAACTTAAAAATCAGCTGACTTTAAAATTCAAATATTAGTTCATATCTATTAATATTTATATATTTATTTCATAAAAAAATGTACAATACATTTTCATGGTTCATTCGGTAATGTTTATTTTTGTAATACATTTCAGCACTATTTTACCTTGAGTGTTATTTTTTCATTCAGTATCAATTTGAAAAATGATCAGTTGATTAATCGGTTATCGGCAGGTACTTCCTAACTTAGTTATCGGTATCGGTGAAATCCACTATTGGTCGACCTCTAATGGACTGTTTGCGTCAAGGTCCGGAATTACTTCATTTTTGTGCTTTCCAGATCAGATCGTGCCAGGTTGACTGCGCGTTGCCTTTTAAAATATACTCTTCTGACCGTGAACGAATACAAACGCATTCGACGCATGCGCACAACAACGACTGCTTTGCAATACTAGACGAGGACTGTCCGCGTATCGAGAAAATCTGGACCGTTATTGGACTGTTTGCATCAAGGTCCGGAATTACTTCATTTTTTGGCTTTCCGGATCAGATCCTGCCTGGTTGACCGCACGTTGACTTCTAAAATATACTCTTCTGACTGTGAACAAATACAAACGCATTTGACGCATGCGCACTACAACGACTGCTTTGCAATACTAGACGAGGACTGCCCGCGTACTGAGAAAATCTTGGCCGTTCGTGGACTATTTGCGTCAAGGTCCGGAATTACTTCATTTTTGTGCTTTCTGGATCGGACCCTGCCCGGTTGACCGCGCGTTTACTTTTAAAATATACTCTTCTGACCGTGAACGAATACAAACGCATTTGACGCATGCGCACTACAACGACTGCTTTGCAATACTAGACGAGGACTGCCCGCGTACTGAGAAAATCTTGGCCGTTCGTGGACTGTTTGCGTCAAGGTCCGGAATTACTTCATTTTTGTGCTTTACGGATCGGACCCTGCCAGGTTGACCGTGCGTTTACTTTTAAAATATACTCTTCTGACCGTGAACGAATACAAACGCGTTCGACGCATGCGCACTACAACGACTGCTTTGCAATACTAGATGAGGACTGTCCACGTATCGAGAAAATCTGTGCCGCACGCGGACAGTCGTGATGATGATGAAATTTGCATCACGCATCTTGTGCGCGGAGTGATCACCAACGTGGACAACCTTAGTATATTTTGGCCTTCACCCATACTGTGAAACACGTTCCAAACAGCAATGTGGACAACCAAAATACTTTGGCCTTAAGGTTAACATTCTGTCTAACATCTTTTGTGTTTGATGGAAGTGATACAGGTTTGGAACAGCATAAATGTGAGTAAATGATGGACAGCATTTTCATTTTTTGGGTAAACTGTCCTTTAAAGCATAAAAGTAACATACTTTAATATCCTCAAGATTATTTTGCCTCATAACAAACAAAAACATGTTCTTTAATGTTGGAAACACGCCATGAGTCAATGAACACTGTGTTGTGTATAGTGATAGTTAAACTAGTGGTAAAAGATCTGTGCTGGTAACAGAAAGGTTGTAGGTTCGAACCCCACAAGGGTTTATGCATTAACCACTGTGACCAGGAGTATGACACTAAACCTTAAATAACATTAACTTTTTAGGTAAAAATCAACAGTATAAGTGGTGAACCTGAACAAGTGTTCTTAAGTAACTTTGACACATTTAAGTAAGTAACCGAAGTGTCTTACCTCCGAAGAGATGAGGCGACAGGTGAGCAGGTAGAGATCCGATTAACAGTCTCGGAGTCCCGGTTGAGCGCACTCTGTCTCCGGCGTTCTCCTCCGGTGTGTTGTTACCGGACTCCTGAGAAATATACACCCCAGAGTTCGGTATATTAATGCCCGAATGCGGACCGCCGGTACCACCGACAGCCCCTACAGATCGCGTCCTGGGGCCGATATAATGAGCGGCCCCCGCCGCAGATGATGATGATGATGATGATGATGATGTCGCACCTGACGCGCCGTGACCGTGATATCTCATTGCTACCGCCGCCGTTCGGCCGTTGCCGTTACTCGACGCCGTGCCCGACGGCAGATCCGAGCCCGAGTACGCCCGTGTGCGCCCGTTAGCCGCGGGACTGCTCTGTTTGACGCCCATGCCAACTGACGCTCCGCTCAGATTATGATTTTAAATGATTAAAGACAAGCGTCACACTGTCACATATAACGCGCCCTGCGCTGCGACGCAACAAACGCGTCCGCGAAACTTTTTAAATCGCTGTCAGTGCGTTGCGTTCTTGCGCGCCGCTGCTTTCTGCCTGACGCGCTGTTGTTTCCTAACTAACGTCCTCTGGGCCATGTCCCCTCGCGCAAACGCGACGCGTTGCTCCTGAAGCAAACCCAGAAAGCTGTCTTGTTTAAGGAAGTAAAAGCAGCAGTTGTAACACAAACTAAACGCATCGGAAATGAAAAGCCGAAAGCGAGTGGGGGCGGTGCTTCTCCACTGACGTCATAAACGCGGGGAATAAAACCCTATCTAGTGCTCAATTAAATGCTGCTTTCCCAGTCTATGCATCATGTTCATTCGTTGTTGTTGTTTTGGCTATTGTTGCCAAAAGCCCTTGAGACTCGCCGTGGTTTATTTAATCACACATTTAAAGCATTTAATTCAGTCTACAATGGCCAAAGTGTGCAAAAGACTTAAGTATTTGCACTTCATTACTGTACTTAAAGAAAAAAGTTCACCCAAAAATGAAAATTCTCTCATCATTTACTCTCCCTCATGCCATCCCAGATGTGCATGACTTTCTTTCTTCTGCAGAACACAAATGAAGATTTTTAGAAGAATATTTCAGCTCTGTGCGTCCATACAATGCAAGTGAATGGTGACCAAAATGAAGCTCAAAAAGAAAAGTAATCCATAAGACTCCAGTGGTTTAATCCATGTCTTCTGAAGTGATATGATAGGTGTGGGTGAGAAACAGATAAATATTTAAGTCCTTTTTTTATTGTAAATTCTCCTCCCTGCCCAGTAAGAAGAATGTGAATCGGCATAAACAAAAGAAGAAGAATGTGAAAGTGAAAGTGAAAGTGGAGATTTATAGTAAAAAAAGGACTTAAATATTGATCTGTTTCTCACCCACACCTATCATATCACTTCAAGAGACATGGATTAAACCACTGGATTACTTTTATGTTTCCTTGCAATTTCATATTGACCATATGCACAAAGTACACATTTATCATGAGCATCGTGGCTTTAATCTTTCCTCGGTTTCTTACATTCTTTGATCAGAGCAACTAATGCAAATTCAGGGCACTTAAGAAAATTGTAATTAAACAGGTTGCTTTACGTGTTTGTTCATCAAAGTTACTTTAAGGGGAATATCTTCACTGTCCATGTCACAACAATTAATTTGAATTATTTAGCTTTATTGTATCTGAGGAAAATGAGAGGTAAAAGAGGGCACTAAAAATAAATGATGCAATAATCAAGGTTTTGATTTCAGTTTCTAGAAAATAACTTTACTTGAACATGATGGGTTTTGAGCAGTAGTAATAGTGTTGCTTGCCTTAGCAAACACCACTAATACAGTATATTATTATCATCATCATCATCATCATCATGATTATATGCAATTCACTCATATTTATTCAGCATATACCTCTTCTACCATTGCATTCCCTTGCACAAAACTGCATATCAGTATATATAACATATTTGTATATATTTTACATATTTGTCTTATTGTGTATTTCTATATATATATATATATATATATTACTCATTTGTTTGTACCTTATTTTATTATATGTTATTTTGTTATCTGTGGAACTCTGAAAGTCCTAAAATCGGGGAAATCCGAAGAAATTGGAATATAACACACTGTGTGTGTGTGTGTCCATAGATTATCAGTGTTTCCTGGCCCTGCAGTCAGTATTTACAGGATCGGGCAGACAGTGAGGGGTGTTTAAAGAGAGGAAGGCTTGGATGGACTCAGGGCATGAGAGGGCTGTTCATCTCTGACTCGCTTGTGCTCTTGTTAAGTGACGGCCCAGAGCAGGACTGCTGAGAGCTGGAACCATTAATCACTCAAGGGCGTAGCAGCCGCAGGGGACGTGAGAGACACGTTCCCCGCACTCTTTAAAAAGGTGATTTGGTCCCCCGCACTTTTCCAAGGTAAACTCATACCGAGTTCAAATGGTGGATTTGTATACAGTATTCTTTGCGTTTTGTTACTTTGGGCTGATCGGGCAACCATCCAGCCAATCACAGGTGAGTATTATGAGCCGAAACAACCCTTACGTAATAGGCCGTCAGTCAGACAGTCAGTCAACACGGCTCCGTTCATTTCTACACAGTTTCTTTCAACAATGCTTATTTATCAATGCATTGATGTTGATCTAAATGAATCATCTAGAGATGAGGAACACACAAATGAGAGTTATTTATCGGCATATCGTTCTTGATTGGCAGCATTACTTGAAATGCACTGCCGAAAAAAAACAAAGGACAATCCTTCTTTTAAGCACACATTGTACGTGGAGTTTATATCAGCGCATGAGTCTTCATTAAGTTATGCTTTGTGAGGTAATAGTTTCATTGGTTGTTTTTGCCAATTTAAGCAGATTACTAGATCTGTGTTAAATATGTAAAGCTATTTTTAATATCAGCTCCTGGTTTTTACTATATATT
>NC_059358.1:1520579-1528079 GCF_019703515.2 Myxocyprinus asiaticus | reverse complement strand
AGTACAATTTGAATTCTGCAACTTTGTAAAACATGAATATGCTGAAAAGGCACATTTGATTTTATTTTCTCCCAAAACACAAAACAGCATCAAAAATGATCACAGTACTTTCCTAAACCAGGTTTGTCACTATGCACTGCAAAATATTCCTGATGCATGAGATCATTGCGTGTAATATCTAAAGCTTGATTTTGAGGTAATTTGATCTAATATTTAATCATTTTTTAAATGGTGAAAATGTATATGAAAAGCTTTGAAATTATCACATTTGTTCTGAGACAAAATACTTATTTGTCATTTTCAGTTTTTCAATAACTGTCCAATAACTGACAGGATAATATTTGTGATAAAAAGCCCCCCATTGCAGGAACTAAAACCCCCCATAAAACACATGGTTTTTCTTCAGAGATGTGAATAAATTTGTTATGAAGAATGCTCAAAGTGGGCTCACAATCACAATGGAGATTAATTTGTTTATAGAATTCTTGAGATGTGATGAAATGCAAAACGTGATTGAAATGAACAGGAAATGGTGCACTCATTTCTGAAGTGGTTATTTTGAACAAGCATTATCTTATTTTGTGACTCAAAAAAGCATCTTGCTGTCTCAAAATTATTTGTATTAGTTGACAAATTTTGCCCTATAACTATTGGCCCTATTTCTACATGATATCACTATAAACCCAAGTGTGGGGTAAAAGACCCCCTTGCCACATTTTCTTTTATGTCAAAAATTATGTTAAATTTAATCCAAACAACCTTCTGTCTTTCTGAAAAACAATTTTTCCTTCAGGTGTGCCTTAAGTGTCGACGAGACCTTCTGAAATATGTTCTGGTCAAGTTTAGAAGCTTAAACTTTTTGTAATTATAACTTGATTATTTACACAATGACAAGAACATGCACAGGATGTAAATAAAAGAGCTAAAGTTAGCATTTATCAGTGAGGAATTGACAGTTAGCTTAGTTGTATAGATAAACTGCAACTGGTGCAGAATGCTGCAGCAAGAGTGCTTACAAGATCCAGGAGGACAGACCTCATTACACCAGTTTTAGCTCATTTGCAGTGGTGGATTTAGGCATGGGTGACATGGCAGTTGCCCAGGGCGGCATATTGTGGGAGGGGCGGCATGAGGCATGAGGGGGCAGCACCACAACCCCCCCACCCCCGGTCAACAACTTCAGGGTGTTCACCAAACTATTGTTTTTTTTAGTTTTCTTCTTGTTATTATTATTATTCCTGTAGCTGTAAATTGCCCAATAACTCAAGATCTCTTTGGTAAAAAGTTTTGAAATTTGGCACATTGATACTACAGGCCACGACAAACTACCACACCAAAAATGGCCCATGTGAGCCTATAGTTGGCACTACAGGCCACGCCCCAATTTGTCCATTTTCAAAGTGATGCCATTTCCACCCCAGAAGTCCAACATTTCTGAAACCTGGTATATATGCCTCATTTCTCATGAGGAACAAAAAAGCCTCAGAACCCATAAAGTCCACCATGATGGATTTTCCTGTACAATACAAATTTGTCCAAAATTACAAAAATCTACTCCTCCTGAACCATAGCTCCAACTGACTTGAAACTCGGTATGTATGTGTAGGATACATGTCTTTCAATTTGATATTTAGCAAAAATGAATACAATACAAAATGTCTGAAAGGTGCGCATTTATGTAAATGTCCACATTGTCTCAATATCCATATGTCCAATAAATCTAACGCCATTTTGACTAATGTTTTTTCCAACCTAACAGGCTTCAAGATGACATCACTCTGAAGTACTGTGCAAAATTTCACCTTGATATGTCAAAAGATGACAGAATTACAGTTTACTATTATTTATCGCTAACGCTAAAATAATGCTTTATAAATCCGCTAGTCATAAAACCGATACTTTGATTCAATCACCAGTTCATATGAAGACTCTTGCAATGTTTAATAACAAATTAATGAAATGTTGTGTACATGTGTGAAGTACATGTCTCTACCATGTACATTTTTACATAATTTGCAGTTTTGAGGAGGAATCCGAACTGCTGCTTGCAGCTTTAATTATTATTATTATTATTATTATTTGAGGGGGTCACCTTGAAGTTCAATGAGATATTTACATATTTAACCATCTTTGGAAATTCTGATGTTGTCATTATGATTTATGTAATTATATCAAACAGGATGGAAATCTGTAGATTGAGATAAACCAACTAATGGAACAAAACATCACAGAATTCACCAAATCGATTGTAATATTACTAAATTACCATTATTATTTTATTTATTTATTTATTTGTATCCCCTTTTCTCCCAATTTGGAATGCCCAATTCCCACTACTTAGTAGGTCCTCATGGTAGCGCGTTTACTCACCTCAATCCGGGTGGTGGAGGACAAGTCTCAGTTGCCTCCGCTTCTGAGACCGTCAATCCGCGCATCTTATCACGTGACTCATTGTGCATGACACCGCGGAGACTCACAGCATGTGGAGGCTCATGCTACTCTCCACAATCCACACACAACTTACCACACGCCCCATTGAGAGTGAGAACCACTAATCACGACCACGAGGAGGTTACCCCATGTGACTCTACCCTCCCTAGCAACCGGGCCAATTTGGTTGCTTAGGAGACCTGGCTGGAGTCACTCAGCACACCCTGGATCCGAACTCGTGACTCCAGGGGTGGTAGTCAGCATCAATACTCGCTGAGATACCCAGGCCCCAATTACCTTTATTTTAATTATTATTTTTTTAAGGAGAATGTTTGATTTTCCGGACATTTTGTTTACTTCTATATATATATAACAAGCCTGTTGTTATCTGTAATGTGTCCATAATAGTAATAAATCATGGTGGCATGTGACACTGACACATTGTAATGGACACTAGAAATAACTACTAAAACATTATAACAAACTGAATTTTTTGATTGTCATTAATGAGTAGAAATAATGCATGCTCGTATTTGTTTGCCCCTGGAACATATTTGGGGTTTGAAAGGGTTAACAAAAATAAACAACTGTCAGTGTTTGATTTTAGGGACATTTTTGTTTATTTTTCTTATGATAAAAGTGTAAAATCTGGGTCCTGAAGAAAGAAAGAAAAACAGTTGAGAAGCTGCACTAGAGCGAAACTAACAGTGCTGTCGGACAATCTGAACATGGAATGCTGGGAAGCCTGTGGGAATTATGGGTTAGAGATTACAGCAATAAGCCCAGAAAAAGATCACAGGTTTTTGCATCATGAAAGTATTAATATGTCCGTCTTTTCAGGGTTCAACATTCCTTACAAGCATAAAAAAAAAAAAGAAAAAAAAAATGTGCTTATTAATTGCCTGGAATTTTTCTCTGTAATTCCCAAGTCAATTTAGCCTGAGATGTCAATCATTCGGATTAGTCCTGTTTGTCGTCACTGGGGCGCCAACTGCGAAAAAAATGAATAAATGAGATCCGAAATATGGACTGATTTCATTACAATTTCATCATGGACTCGACTGAAATCTCTAAATTGCTTATTAACTCAGCTTTTAATGCCTGCTCTTCTATCAGCACTTCAAATGAGACAGATATTAGGCACTTGCACATTTTTTCAGTCTTTCAGCTAAGGAAAAATGTGCTATCTTACCCAGGGCTTTGTGAACATGTAGGTCCACACACACCTTTGATGAGCAGCGCTGCGGTTGTTGGTTCACGGCCTGTGTGCGTCTTATCTGCTCACCAGATTCCCAACACTGCAGGTCACACACACACACACACACACACACACACACACACACACACACACACACACGCTGTTTAGAGCGGCACAGGAGAAGATAAGCATTGTGTGAGAGAGAGACAGGAGGAAAAGATCCATCTTTATTCATCTTCATATATTTAGGAAAAACTCACTTAAAATGAAAATTCTGTCATTATTCACTCACACTCATGTAGTTCCAAACCAGTATGCTGTTATTTTTGTGGTGGAACACAAATTCTGTGGAAGACACTATAAACAACAGTTCACAGAGATCAAATATGTCAAAAAACACCATAAAAGTAATCCATTTGAACTTTACTACATCAAGTGCATTGCATTTTCAGCGCTAATGCAAGAGCCACTATAACGGATGTTAGCATAAACTCTATTTTTTCAGTCAGTTTTCTATTTTAGGTCAGTAACTGTTTGAAGAGAATCTTAAAATCCGAAATGTAAATATTTGTCAAATTTATGATAAATATGCACATTAGACTGCAAATACAGTCCATTTGAATTTAAGACTTGATCATTTTACAAAAATGTACACGGCGGAAAAAATTTTTTTTCTTATTGAGTATTTTTGTCTTCTTGTCAGGTAAAAATATCTAAATACATTTCAAAAAACATGATAAAAATACAGTAATTGAAAAGCAGCATAACAATAGCATAACACATTAAGTCTTGTTTTCAGAGAACTCTAAAATTAAACATTTGGTGCAGTTTATGTTTTAAAAATAAAATGCCATTGGGCACACACAAACAAATATTATAACCTAGTTTTAAGATTTACACATTTTAATTTAATGGCAAAATTCCATCGAATTGAATTGTGTAATGCTTAACAAAATTAAATTCATAAAACCTTTTAAAACATTTATTTTATTAAAGATTACCCAATTCAGTTTGATGGAATTTTGTTGAAATTGAATTGAAATGCACACATTTTTATGAATTGTGCTTATGAGTTTTCCCTTTTAATATTTGTTTTCTTGCCCCATTGGGAAATAGATTTATTTATTTTTTGTTATAAGCATAAACGTTCCTCAGTTTTGTTAGACTTCTCTGAAAACAACACAAAATATCTCATGTAATTTGCAAAAAAATTACAAATAATAATAATAACAATTTAAGGTTTCATTACAAGATTCCATCAAATTGAATTAACTTAATAATATATAATATATAAAATAAAAATAACTAAATATTTTAAGTTTTATTCATTTAATTTTTTTAAGGATTCCGCAATTCAATTTAAACGAATTTTGTTGTGAAATTTAAATGCATAAATCTTGAAAATAGGCTAAAAGAAATTTAGTGTGGAAAATTATTTATTTTTATTTATTTTTATTTTTATTTTATTTTTTTGTAATGCAGGCCTATTCAGTCAAAATAAAACTAGTTTTGTCTACAGTTAAAAAAATAACCTACATATATTTCTTCACTATAAACCATCAATATCCCTTAATTCTTTTCTCCCCAATTTGGAATGCCCAATTCCCAATGTGCTTTAAGTGCTCATGGTGGCATAGTGACTCGTCAATCCGTGCATCTTATCAAGCTTGTTGAGCATGTTGCCATGGAGACATAGCGCGTGTGGAGGCTTCGCACTATTCTCCACAGCATCCACGCACAACTCACCACGTGCCCCACCGAGAGCGAACCACATTATAGCGACCACGAGGAGGTTACCCCATGTGACTCTACCCTCCCTAGCAACCGGGCCAATTTGGTTGCTTAGGAGACCTGGCTGGAGTCACTCAGCACATCCTGGATTCGAACTTGCGACTCCAGGTGTGGTAGTCAGTGTCTTTACCACTGAGCTACCCAGGCCCCCAATAATAACTTTTAATAACATAAACATTGTTATATTAAATCCACCACTGAATACTGCTGCTCACAAGAAACCGGAAGTCACGGTAACTTCCTCTGTTGTCTGTTTGTTGAGTAAATATGACTTGATCTGCTTCAGTGAAGTCTTTCCAGGTCAGATTGTTAGCAGTCTTGTAATCTTAAACACATACCTGTTGGCACACTGGCATGATACTGATGTATTGTCAGTTTGCTGCAATGAAGCCAAACCTGCTTTTATTCTTAAGACCAAATGAGCACAAGCTGCTACAGACGGTGAGATTTATTTCACTGCTTTTCTATTTGCAAGGCCATTTGTCCATTGCTCAGGCTGCTGTTTATTTTCTGTCTGTCAGAGAGATCGCACCTCCTGCAGTGCAGATGAAAGGGGCCACTGTGACTCATGGCGGTTTTTAAAGTGAAGGCCGAGTCCCCAGGATGGCAATGTTACCCGTGCGACGCATGTATTAACACCATGAGCATGGACGTAGGTCAACATTTGGGTTCCGTTAAGTGAAAACTGTGATTTCCATCATCACCTCATGATTACCTCCCACTCTCCGCCTCACACGCATTTTGTATACAAATATTGGCATCACTTTGCAATCTTTATATCTTTATTAACTACAAAAGCATCATGGCAGCATTGTTTTTGAGAAGACAGTTGACTTTGATGCAAATATTCCTATCTTTTCAGTGTTATTTTCATGATTTCTACGAGCTGTTAAATTGAAAATAAAAGCAATATTTTCAACCTTGTCTCATAGATTGAACGTTACTATAAGTACCTTTTTGCAAACCGAGTTTTACATGCCATGCTCTATGTTTTGCCACAGTTCCCTGGTGGAGTGAACACGAGGAGCGCTACAACAACTGTGCATTTTATTCACTTTTACACAAATCACGACTTCAACGGCTGATTTTGAGTACTATTACTCACACACTGCTATGCTATCGAAACACTGTAACTCTGTATGCATCAACTGAAAAACAATACATTTTAACACGTGTATTACGGACCCACCTAAATTTACATACTTGCTCACCTGATAGAGTATTGGACTTCTAGGTTTAGGTGTTGGTTAAGTGGAAAGATTGCATTTAGGACACTATTGGTTAGGTTTTGGTTAAAGTTTTAGATTAGGGAGGCACGTTTTACTCATTAAAACCTCCATCTAATATTCGCCTTAAAAACCTCGTCTGATTACGACACCATTTCACTCGCTTTTGGCGCCCCCTGCTGGGCATTTCACTGGGAAACTGCAGCCAAACGTGTAATGAAGCACGCAATTTCGTTTGTTTTCAGAGAATATATCTTGAATTTTGTTTAGTTTAAGTTAATGCATAAATCTAACAATATTTAGAGAGATTTACAAGAAAGAATTAGCCTTTTTAGTCCATCATAAAATGGGAAGCATTATATTCAGCATGTGTGTATTAATGTTACTTGTCTAGTATCAGTCATCTCACTGTTTGCTACAATCGACCATAACATAACATTGATTGCAGTGATATCGTTGTAATGGGATCTGCATTTATCATGTTTTTTTTAAACAGATGGGACAATATTTCTGTTCCAAAACCTAGTGAGCTGCCTTTCTGTCAACTGAAAGGGAACCTTATAAGTGGCCGATTTAAAGAGCTCTACATAGGCTGCAAATGAAATAATAATTGATTTCAACAGAGTGTGGCGTGGTATATTGGTAAGCCAACATTTTGATTCCTTAATGAACATAAAATACATAACACATAGGGCCATAATGGGTAAAATTGTCAATTTGTAAA
Organism: Myxocyprinus asiaticus; assembly: GCF_019703515.2. Lineage (NCBI taxonomy): Eukaryota > Metazoa > Chordata > Actinopteri > Cypriniformes > Catostomidae > Myxocyprinus > Myxocyprinus asiaticus. Next base: position 1,520,710 of record NC_059358.1, on the reverse strand, counting down.
TGTATCAATGCTTTGATCTTTTGTGAATTAAAGGTAAATTGTGTAATTTCTGAGGTACTATTAGCACCAAGCAGAATTATAAAGAATGTCCCGTCTCTCATTGGTCGGAAAAAAACAGATAGTCCCGCCCC
>NC_059358.1:1488079-1515579 GCF_019703515.2 Myxocyprinus asiaticus | reverse complement strand
GGTTTGAGGAGTACCGGTGTAACCATGGTTACAGGTGATCAACTTATCATAGCGAATGTAACTAACGACAACAAAACTCCCCTCAATAAATAAATAAATAAATAAATAAATAACGACAGGAAGAAAAAGATGGATATCAGAAAAAATATGTCTTATAAACAGGTAAGTAGCATATATTCCGCTGTTGTTTTGACTTATTGAAAACAATTGTTTTAAAATAGACAATGTTACAAAAGTTGCAACGATGACATTAGACATAACGATTGCTAGTTATATGTCAGATAAATTCAAATGGTGGAAACTGTTATAACTTAGCTAGCAAGGAAACAGACCAATGTAGTAACTGGTTTAGGAATTGCCATTGTTACCAGCATAAAGTTAAAAAAATTCCATCGTCCTTCTTTGAAAATGAAACCGAAAGCACTGCAGTACATAATAAAATATGTACATAATAAAATGCCCCATTAGAGTGGCTAATGCTATCTAACGAACTACCACGCTAAGAGAGCTGCCTGGCTAACTATCTGACCAATAAAATATCTTACATGTCGAACAAGAAAAACTCCATCTCTGGGTTGGTTTTAAATCCTTTCAGATCTCGGAGTAGTCGCCACCCATTGAATTTCCCGCCAAATCTGTCCCGACATCTCTAAAATATTAATCATTATTATAGGCTTACCATAATGAATCAGGGTAAGGCAAAAACATGGTTTGGAAGATGGATTGTTGGTGTAATTGTTCATTAATTACATTTTGTTTATTTCTAAGAAAAAAATCGTACATAGTGTAGCTTTAAAAAAGCACAAATCTGTGTTTCAGTGAGACACTTACAATGGAAGTCAATGGGGTCATTTTTTGGAGGGTTTAAAAGCAGAAATGTGACGCTTATAATTTTATAAAAGCACTTACATTAATTCTTCTGTTAGAACTCATGTATTATTTGAGCTGTAAAATGGTTTAAGTCATCTTTTTAGGGTTTACGGTGTTATATCGCCATGGCGATGAAGTTGTTAAATTGGCTATAACTTTCCACAGATGCGGTTAGTAAGTGATTTTATCACAGTAAAATCATGTTAACACACATATTGTTTATGTCTTGTGTCTATACTTTTGAAACATTTTAATGTTTACAGATTGACCCCATTGACTTCCATTGTAAGTGTCTCACTGGAACACACATTTGTCCTTTTTTAAAGAAATGGAGGGACGAGTCAATATTAATTTGAGTGGTAATCAACATTTTCCCTTATAAAAAAGTTCTGAAAAACGTGCCGCAAATTTCCCACTCATTATTTTCATATGCAAATGAGCTTGCGATTCGCTGCAAATGTTTGCCAGAAGTTCTTCAGTGGTAGTGGTGAACCTACAGCAAACCTTTGGCGACAGTGACGAGTTTTCCACAAAGCTCATTTGCATGGGAAAATAATGAGTGGCAAATTTGCGGCACATTTGCTAGAACTCTTGATTTTTGTAAGGGAACAAATGCTGTTAATTGAGCTTAACTTGTATTGAACCCAGAATATTCCTTTAACAGACTAAACTTCATAAAAATCCTTTAGTTCCAGTATTTTTATTTTTAAATCGTAAGTAATGAACCAGTTCCCCACCCTACATCTCACAGATTAAATCCAGAGTAATATAGCATTTGTTGACTTTTAAACAAACAAGTGCTGTGCAAAATCAGGCACCGTCCACTCCAAGACAAGGAAAGTTTGTTTTCATAAAAGGGAATTTAAAGGATCCCTTGCAAAACAATCTAAATGAGCACAAGCCGAGTTGATATGGGCACCAGTTTCTCTTTCTAGACAGAAAATGGCCAAAATTCTACTTACGAAATAGGACACGGTGCGATTCTTCACCTAACAAAGATGGCTTTTAGCTAACTCTAGGTTCATATTAAAGCTTATTTTCAGCACGGAAAGGATCTGGATCCAAAATGTTCAGGAAATGATAAAATTAGGGATGAATGAAATCTGCTGGAACAAAGCAATAACGAGGGTGGAATGCTGACTGTAAGTTCATACGATTCTTTTACAAAGGATGTAGAGAAACCGTAGTAGGGAACAAAGTACTAATCAACACAATGAAAACGTCCTTATCAAGATTGGATCTAGAATGTTTAACTCTCTCAAAAATGTTCTCTGAGCTGAAATGGAAAATAGCTTTTCTCTTTCAGCCCCATGAACACTTTAAAAGAGTCCCACTAAAGATGATCCGATTGTGATTGTGTGTAGCAGGCTATCAGATTTCCCCTGCTAAGAAATACACATCTTGGTGACAAATCATATTTCATCATTTCACTTTTTTCTCTACAGACACATGCTTTAGATAAAGCACTTTACAGAATATACTGATGTACGCTCTGAGGGTAATCAGCGCTTTGGTTGAGATCGACGCAAAGACTGTTTATATTTCTCTCTCTGTTCCATGCAGTCAGATTTTCCTGGGCCTGTAAGTCACTCTGGCTGTTTTCAATGGATTCAGCTGCCAAACTTCCAGCGATTGTCCTCATGTGCACAGAGAGCGACTCAGGTTTGTTTTAAATGACAACAAGGGTGCGTCTTTCTCTCCGGCCCTCTGCGACCCCAAGTGCGAACTGATTTCACAGACACAAAATGTCAAATTCTGTAAAACACGGCCTTGCTCTTCAACAATCACAAAATCAAGATTTCTGGACATCTCTAAGGAGAGTGAATGGAGACTTCTTCTCATTAGAAAAAGAAATCTCACATGTGTCTCGTCTAGAGTTTCAGAAGAGATCTCAATAATGTATCAAAAGATCATAAGAGCAAATGATCTGAGCTATGCTATCCACATTAATTTTTATAGCTCTATACTCTGGAAGAATTGAACCCTTATGTTGTGTTCGGGTCATTTTGACCCGGACAACTTTTTTTAATTTTTTTTTACTTAATCCACTTTGAATAAAATTCCTTGACTTTTTCACATATGATATCTGAAAACACACACACAAATGTGACCATTTTCTTTACTTTTGTTGCACTTGCTGTTTTCCTGGTCAAAAATGACCGGCCATTGGAAATGAATGGATTAGATTACAAAATACAGAAATATAAAGTGTTTATGAACATCCCAATCTTTTAGATGAGCATATATGTGGATGTGTGTTTGCACACACAAAGTCCATAGACATGTGCACACACACACACACACACACACACACACACACACACACACACACACACACACACACACACACACACACACAATGTGTGTTGAGCGCCCTTTTGTGCATGCGTCTTTCCATGTTTTCAGGTGTCTTTTATTTTGAAATTCTAGTTCCTGTTTCATGTCATGTGTTCCTGTTTCCCTTGTCATGTGACTTCTGTTTTCCCTCCATGTTCATGTGTCATGTTTTCATTGGTTTATTGTTTAATTAGCTTGTTTGAGTTCTGTTTGTTCATTGGTTTATGTTCTCCCATGTCTTGTATTTAAGCCCTCATGTTTCCATTGTATAGTGGTCAAGTATTGAATGTTGTTTTGTAGTCATAGTCAAGTCTAGTTTATGGTTTTGTTAGATCACATTTATGATTAGGGTTTTTGGTTCACGTTTGTAAATAAACTGCACTTGGATTCTTCATCTTCACGTCATTGTCAGCAGTTCCAGCATTTGTTACACATGTACACTCTGAGGAATATTTCAAGATCTGCTCATCATATTATGTTGTGTTTAGGCTCATTTGAATCGGGATAGTCTGCTGTAAGCTACAATATTTCATTTTCTGTGTTAAATGTATGTTTCAGGAAGTAATAAGGAAAAACGTGACAAAGCCACTTCTGTTTATAATTTGTATGCGTGTCTGTGGGAATTTCATACACAAATACTCACTGCAGTTTCGCCTCTGAGTGAAACAAATTTACTCATTGCATTTTACTAATTGAGACCTTTCCAACGATATATAACACATGACTATCTCATCTTTTTTATGGTTTTACCAACTCTGAATATAACTGTTTTGATAACAAATTTGCAAATGATGAGAACGAAACAGTTCTTATCTTATAAATAAAAAAAGGAGCACAAAACCTGTTAAAATTACTAAAAAAGATCTAATGCAATATTGTGTGGGAATATGTGCAATATGAGAAATTTATAAACAATCTTAATGGGCCGGTCATTTTTGACCGGGAACACAAAATGTGTTAGAACAAAATGAACACAACACAAGCGTTAAAAAACCTGAGACAAAGTTGACAAATGAAAACATCCATCCTAAACTGTCTTTGGAAATATGTGATGTGTGAAAATGAAGAGGTAAACGTCACCCTTTTACGGAGTGACCATTTGCACTCCAGTAGTCTAGTGCAAGCAGAAATATACAGAAACTAAATTGTAAGTTGTGCAATTGCATGGGGCGTAATGCTGGTGTGAATGTGCCTTTTCACACGGGCGAAACGGGTTCAAATCTGCCTTTTGTCCCATTCTTATTCCTGTATCCACTCTTAATATTTTCTTTAATGCTACTTATTTATAAATGAATAGAAAGGTAGTTTTACAATAGTAATATTTAGTTTTTGGTTGAAACCATAGTTTTTATGCTGTTAACCATGGTGTTACAACAGTAATAGTGTTACTAATATAGTAATCATGTTTAATTTTGTGACTATGATTTTACTTCAAAATACCATGGTGATACTATAGTTACTGTAGTAAAACCATGGTTAATTTTTGAAAGGGAAGTTTAGGATTAGGGACTGGTGTAGGCTGTCAGTGGAACTTTGCATTAATACCCTATACTGCATGGTAGTATTTAAATAGGGGTGCAAATAATGTCAACCACTGTTTGTACCAGGTTAGGGGAGCAAATAAAATGTACCACTGTTTGCACTGGGGTGTAAATAGCATCTACAGTCACTTATTTTGCAGCAGGGTGCAAATAGCTTCTGCATCATGCCACAAATTTGTCAAATTATACAAAAAGTGTTTTGATGACTTTTTAGTTGTATTCACTCAATGAGAGGAACATTTCTCGTGAGACTTTGGCATTGTTTACAGGCCTTGTTTGGACATCTCAATGTCGTACCTGTGAATGCTGAAGGACTGCGGGCAGATCATTTTACACCCTGGGAATGTCTGCAAGCTTTTGTGTCCGTCTGTAAACAGATCTGCTCATAATTTATTCAGGACAAATCACCTCGTCAACACTGTCCTGATGGAGTTACAGCACATAATGGAGCTGAACTGAGTGAGCGTCTCACTGAACAAGTGAGACACTCAAAAGCATGATGTTTCTTGGACCAGGGACAGATAATCTCACAATGCATTACTGGATAGACACATAAAGATTATAAATATGAATCCCACTAATGTCAGAGATAGTCATCCAGATATCTACAGTATATATACAGAAAAGAAAGAAAGCAAGCTTGTGTACCAAATCACTATGCATCAACATTTCAATGCGTAGTAAGAGAGGGAGCTAACTTACGTACAAGTATCATGCCAGGAGACTGTACAGAGATTTTAATAAATGTTAGTTCTCTCAAATAAGATTTTTGTAAATACAATTCATCTGGAAAACCAAACAGCTACTGTACGTGTCGTGCTAATAATCAGAAAATTGAAACTTTTGGAAATGCAGCCGTATGTTCTCATTTGATCTCTTTAATACAGTGTGAAGAACTCACTTCCGAGTGTTCTACGCTTTGATTATATTGCGCTCGCTGCAGGATCATAGATTCTGTTTCACTAGTTTGCCTCTTAGAGTTGCTCTTTCCACTGTTTTCCCCCTGTGGAGATCAGAATTCTGGGGATGTTTACCCAAAACATTTGGGCAGTCTCTTCCAAGTCGAGATTAAACTTCAAGGATAACTGATCGTGTCTTTCTGGGCCCGAGACCTCATATAATCTGCCTGCAGACCAAAAGAGATTCATTATTAACTCCTTTACCTAGGGCAAGAGCACAAAAAACCGAATCACCCATAAAATTATTTGCAAACCATACGAAAATAATCTAAAATTGGACAACAGCTGGATTTCAGATCTATGACACAAGGCATAGCAAATGCTGAAGCATCATCTGACCTAGATACTAGTTTGCTGACAAACACAAAATCTCCACAAAATAAAACATTGTGCTCTACAGCCAACGATCAGTCAAAAACATCCGCTTTGTGCCAAAACCTACTGAGCTGGGTAGCATTTTAAAGCATCGAAGTGTCACAACTTGTGGTCGAGAAGATGAAGGAGAGGGGTGATGGATCTATTTGCAGGCTTTTTAATGAAGATGATATATAACAATACACAGTACCAAAAACCAAAACAACAAACGTACACAAGCATAACACAAACGAGAACTGACAAACATTGAACAAAACTGGAGGATATATATACACACACAAGAACTAATGAGGGGATTGAAGACAGGTGAGGATGATGTGGAACAGATGGAGGTGATGCACTGTGGGAAATGGAGTCCAGGGGGAACTTCAAAATAAAAGTCCATGGAGAACATGAGAGAGACAGAACGTGACACATAGGTGCGCTTCAAACGGCTGTTCCAAATGGTAAGCCGTAACTTTATGCCTCTCCACACTAAGGGTTTGCCTTCACGGCCACTTGAGCTTTTTGACGTGGATGTGCACGTTTTAGTGTTTTTTTGTGCTGAGATGAAATTATTAGGGATGTTTGTGCATGGCATCATTTTCAGAGGTTGCGCTAGAAAAAAAGAAATCACTCTGACGTACTGAGTTGTAAAATTTCCGTCATGATCCATTTTCATCCATCATACTTTTTTTCATTTTATAAGTACTAGAGCTGGATTCATATATTTGGATCTTGCTTAGAGACTCTTATGCTTTAGCACTGCTGACAAAACACACAAAATATGAGTGCTAAAAAATAAACTTTTCAGTTATAATTCAGTTTGACATTATACCTTTTAGACAGGAAGTATGGATGGTCAAAAAATGTATTTTGGTGTTGTTCTCCAACATGTGAACTATACCAGGAAAAAAAAAAAAGGTTCATAGGACAAAGCAATCCAAAGTTATAGCATATGGAATCATAATTCCCAAGGTGGACTTTTATTTATCAAAGTGTAAACCATAATTCATGTGTTTTATTGAACATTTAAACAGAATAACTGAAAACTATAAATGCAAAAATCTAATAATACTTCAAATTACTCTCTAGAGATCTAATGAGAACGATCTGACACATCTATGACGTGAAGGATCGTGTTTCAGTGAGACGCTTGCGGAATTTCTATAGATTTACATATCGTATGACGTCGAGTGAGGGCTTGTTTGATTCAGGATTGCCTGCTGAAAGTTGTGATATGTCATTTTCTTTCCCATGTGTATTTTTCATGAAGTAATAAACCAAAATGTGTCGGAAATTCTGTTAATCTTTTTTTTTTTTAAAGATACATGTGGATTCCCTGGAGTCGTGAGTTCGAATCCAGGGCGTGCTGAGTGACTCCAGCCAGGTCTCCTAAGCAACCAAATTGGCCTGGTTGCTAGGGAGGGTAGAGTCACATGGGGTAACCTCCTCGTGGTCACTATAATGTGGTTCTCGCTCTCGGTGGGGTGCGTGATGAGTTGTGCGTGGATGCCGTGGAGAATAGCGTGAAGCCTCCACACAAACTACGTCTCCGTGGTAACGCGCTCAACAAGCCACGTAATAAGATGCGCGGACTGATGGTCTCAGACGCGGAGGCAACTGAGATTCATCCTCCGCCACTCAGATTGTGGCGAGTCACTACGCCACCATGAGGACTTAGAGCGCATTGGGAATTGGGCAGAGAAGGGGAGAAATTTGTTTTATAAAATATGTTCAACCTCCAGGGGTTGAAACTCAGTGTAAAAATGGCAAAAGTACATGAACAACAGCGTTTTCTGTCTTGAGCAGTTTAAAGATTCTTTTTATACCATTTTGAGCCTAAATCAGGCGGCAAGTTCTGCAAGTGTTCCCAATTAACCGAGTTGGATTGCGGTGGGACTCAGAGGATGAAATCATGGCTTGAGGATCTTATTGGGCTTAAACACTTTGATCATGGAGATCTACCGAGCGTGTTGAAACCCCACAAAGATTCCAGCTGTTTAAGGTATCAGCCGATCCTGAGATCAGGTTTCATTGACAACAATAAAGAATAAGAGACACACAGGATCACTTTTTGTTGCAACGTGTGATGGATGGATTTATATTCTTAATGTATCTGACAAAACAATATGACAAACCACAGGTACTATACTGTAAGCTTGCAAATTGGAATTTAATACAAGATCAAAATGCTGTAACCAATTATTTAAGGAAATAAACAATGGCAGGTAAGAAACTGAAATATTTACATAATATCAACTATTTTGATGAGTTAAGAGAATTATTACACCCAAAATGTTAATATAGAAGCCAGGCAGAGATAATTGTAATATCAAACGCACTGGTAGAGCATTGCGCTAGCAACACCAAGATCATGGGTTCGATTCCCAGGGAACACACTAACTAATAAAATGCATACCTTGAATGCACGGTAAGTTGTTTTGGATAAAAACCTCTGCCAAATGCATAAATGTAAGTAGTAGAGATGCACAATTCTGTATAAATTGAGAATCATGATTTTTTTGCTAAGAATAAAGACTATGATTCTCATGATTCTGAAGAAAAAAATGCTTACTTCAGTGATTTACATAACCTGGACATAAGGGTACTGAACAAAGTTACATGTCATTTACTAGAGGTTCTGACAAAATGTTCTCTGCTTCAATCTGTGCAAAAATGCAATAAAGTTGTAAATAAAATATATACATTTTAAATGTCCTAAGCGGGAGCAATTAATACATTATAAACCAAACAGCACCTTGTTATTATTGAAAAAAAAAAAAAAAAAAAAAACTTTTAAAAAAGTGCATAAAAAATAATTCAAACAATTATGCCTGTTTCTCACGTTTAGTTAAAAGCAATATAAGCGGAAAAAAGCTTCATTAACAGTTCTATAATAACTTGGTGTTGCACAGGTAACCAAATATGCAATAAAACACTGTTATTTTATCTTGTTCATAACTACCAAATATTCATTCATTTTCAGGATTTAAATTTTAGCTGCATCATTTATTCAATTGTCCTGCAGTGCTCTATAATACAGCAAACAGAAAATAGGGAAAAAGCATGTATTTGCTCCATAGGCTAAACATGAGAAAAATGGCGCCATCTCGTGGAATGAAAGCATAATATCATAGAATTCATGATTTTATGCTTTAACGGCACTGGGATCAAATATTGCATTGTTTTAATGGGTTTCAATGGGGACATTTTTGTCCTGAAGGTCCTGAGTGTAACTATTTTGTGTACACGGTGTATTATAGCTGTATATTATATAGATGCAGTTTGTAAAGCTGGACAAACGTCTTTGGCCATTGCATTTTAGTTTATTCTGCATCTTCTGCAGGAGTACTGTGTTTTGTAGATGCCATATAAAGTTTAAAAGATCAACATTTAAAAACGGTCTTGAAGTGAATTTCGAATTAAATTTTGACCGCCTTATAAAGGCATGCCACGGGAACGTTAATATACAGTACATTGCAGAATCGTTGTCTGTAACAGGTAAAGGTTGGGCAGGGAGGATGTGGGAACCGGCTGAACAGTCAACATAAAGTTTAATGGACAACATAAACTTAAACCAACATAAAACATAAAGATACATACACAACGCGGCCGCATGCGTCTCTCTCTCTCTCTCTCAAACTAGCGCCTCCGGCTAGTCTTTATCCCCATCCCGGCTGATAAGCCCGATTCAGGGCTGGCCGTGTGTCCTCACGGGGCGCCCCCGTCCTCCTCCTCATCACACACCTCCATCGCTGTCTCAGGCCGGGGAAACCGTGCATGACGCACTCCCCTCCCTTCCCGGGGGGGGGGGGGGTGGGGGTTGCCCTTCCGGCCGTGCCTGCCGGCAGATCTTCCCTGCCTTTTGGAGCCCTGGGAGAGATGAGGGGAGGGAACTATTGAGGCGGAGCGACAGAGAGAGAGAAAACTTGCTCGCCAGTCTCCCAGTCCTCAACCGCTCCTCCGCCCTCTGGCGGACGCCAGCTCGCTCCTCCCCTCGGTGGACGGCAGCAAGTCCTCCGGCCCCTGGTGGACGGAACCGCTGCTTCCCTACTTCAGCGGATGGCAGCGATTCCTCCGGCTCTCGTCGGCCAGCAGCGACCCCTCCGTCCCGAGACAGATGGCCGTGGCTGCTCACCTGGCAGATGGCAGCGTCGAGGACTCCGCGACAGCACATCCCTCCTCCCTCCCGGGTTTCGGCACGACTATAACAGGTAAAGGTTGGGCAGGGGGGAGGTGGGAACTGGCTGAACAGTCAACATAAAGTTTAATGGACAACATAAACTTAAATCAACATAAAACACAAGGACACACAAACAAAACGCGGCCACGTGAGTCTCTCTCTCTCTTTAACTGGCACCTCCGGCTCATCTTTATCCCCCTCCTGGCTGATTAGCCCGATTCAGGGCCAGCCATGTGTCCTCACGCCCCACCCACCCGACCCTCCTCCTCGTTACATTGTCATTTATAAATGAGATGGTGTGGGTGTCTGAATCGAGATCGTGATCTTTTAACGATTAATCCTGCAGCTCTAGTAAATGTTGTCCATATAACTTGTGTGCTATAGTCCAAGTCTTCTGAAGTCATACAATAGGTTTGTGTGAGGAACAGACCCTTATTTATACCATTATAGACTTGTTCATCATGTTCTGCATTTTCTGCTCATTTGCATGCTCTAATTTCACTCTGGCAGGAAATAAAAAAGGACTCAAAAGCCTAATGCTGAAACACACAATTTCTTGTGACGAGAGTTTTGAGATTTGTACAAAAATAGAAGTTGACTTCATGTAAACAAAACTGGCTCTATTTATTTCCCCTATCTATGTTTTTCTTCACACAAAACTAAAGAATCAGTCCAAACTAACTTTTGTGAACGATGGAAAGTTTGGACCGGGGGAATCTATAGTACATCACTTCAGGGGTACGCTGAGGAGAATATAGTATAAGACAGATCATATTCTTCAATGCCTGCCATGTGTTTGTCATAAACTGTGAATTCGCTGCCAAATGCATCCGGATGGAGTTTGACAGAGTTTGACGGGTTGATTTGAGTTTCATGGGTGTCCCATTTCAGACGTACACATGACACATTATTCCCGTATTCCAAAAATCAAATGTGAACCTACACGGAATGTTTCTGTCACTCAATGCAACGAGTCCCTTAAGCACAATAATGATTAAAACAACATTTGGGGTCATTATTATCATTTTGGGTTTGGGTTTTATACCTGGGCTAAGGACAAACACACACACAAGGTCCAAAGTTAACACTTGTAAAATGCCAAATGTGAGTCCAATTTTGGCTTAAGGGAGTAAACAAAAAGCAAAGCATTATGCGCCATTTGGCCAGTAATTTTATTAGGAACTGCAAAAGAACACATGGTTTAAACGGAAGAACAATTACCTGATACTTGCTGATGTAAGTGACGTGATAAAAAAAGACATGCAAAACGTGGTAAATTTTATTTTTGAATATGTGGAATATTTCTTATGATAAACCACCAAAACAAAAATATGAGGATCAAAATCGCACTCTGTCTTGATGTTTGACAGCTCACTCCAAAATGTAAATTCTGGCATAATTTACTCACCCTCATGATGTTCCAAACCCACATAACACTCTAGAAATGAGAAAAAACACTAAAAAATTATCTTAAAATCACCATAAATGGCAACCTTTTATCATATTTACCAGTAAAAATCTTTCAACATCCTTGCAGCAAGATACATTTACTTGAGAGGCAAAATGACATACAATATTAAATCTTGTTTTTCAGAGAAATCTGATGAAACTTGGTGTGGTTTATGCTTAAAACAAGTGACAACTATTGTAATAAATGAATCTATAATTGTTTTCCCTTTACTGTAAATTAAGCTGATTTTTCTTACCAATTACTCTTTTCCGGGGAACTCTTTTCTGTTTATGCATGACTTTCTGTAAAGCTGCTTTGAAATTATGTGTGTAGTGAAAAGTGCTATACAAATAAAAACGACAACAAAACAAAAATATTTGCTAATAGGAAAATAAAAATAAACTTATTTCAAAGGAAAAAATTTATGGCAAGTTTTTGTCTTGTTTTAAGCACAAACTTAGCTATAAATGGGAAGATTTCTCTGAAAACAAAATGTAATATCTCATGTAATTTTGCTTCTCAAGTACATGTTGTCTTGTTTTAAGGATGTTTAGATATTTTTACTGGAAAACAAGACAAAAATACTGAGTACGAAAATTATTATTATTATTAGGATTCCTCCGGTAGGAAGGAACTAAAATACTGTTTTAGTATTCTTCTTATTATTCCTGTAGCTGTAAATTGCCCAATAACTCAAGATCTCTTTGGTAAAAAGTTTTGAAATTTGGCACACTGATACTACAGGCCACGACAAACTATCACACCAAAAATGGCCAACTTGAGCCGATAGGTGGCGCTACAGGCCACTCCCCAATTTGTCCATATTTAAAGTGATGCCATTTCCTCCCCATAAGTCCAACATTTCTGAAACCTGGTATATATGCTTCATTTCTCATGAGGAACAAAAAAGCCTCTAGAACCCATAAAGTCCGCCATGATGAATTTTCCTGTACAATACAAATTTGTCCAAAACTACAAAAATCTACTCCTCCTGAACCATAGCTCCAATTGACTTGAATCTCGGTATGTATGTGTAGGATACATGTCTTTCAATTTGATATTTAGCAAAAATGAATACAATACAAAATGGCTGAAAGGTGCGCATTTATGTAAATGTCCACACTGTCTCAATATCCATATGTCCAAAAAAATCGAAAGCCATTTTGACTGTTTTTTCCAACCTAACAGGCTTCAAGATGACATCACTCTGAAGTACTGTGCAAAATTTCACCTTGATATGTCAAAAGATGACAGAATTACAGTTTACTATTATTTATCGCTAATGCTAAAATAATGCTTTACAAATCTGCTAGTCATAAAACCGATACTTTGATTCAATCACCAGTTCATATGAAGACTCTTGCAATGTTTAATAACAAATTAATGAAATATTGTGTACATGTGTGAAGTACATGTCTCTACCATGTCAATTTTTACATAATTTGCAGATTTGAGGAGGAATCCGCATTGCTGCTTGCAGTTTTATTTATTATTATTATTATTATTGGAGTAAAAGAGTTGTTTTGAGAGAATATATCTTCAATTAAAACTTAAAAATTAAAAAATAGTTTTTAAATCAACAAACTAACTATATTTAATTATTCTATGGTTAATGATGTTAACAAGAAAACAAAACTATTGTCCAATTGGGAGAGAAAAAAAAACGTATTTGTTTCTAAGATTTCTCTGAAAACAAAACTTAAGTAATCTCAAGTAAATGTATCTAGTTTTAAATGTATTTAGATATTTTTACAGGAAAACAAGACAAAAATACTGAGTTAGAAAATGATTTTTTTTGCAGTGTAGTTATATAAATGTTTCAATTTGACTTAGGCACAAACACACGGGACCCGCCTCAGTTTTGCAGGAGGATTGGGACAGCTCTGGTACATGACGTCCAATGAAATCTCTCCAGTTGAGTGGCACACTGATTCCTCCAGTGAATATTCCAGAATGCTGTCAGGATGGATGTGATGTTGATTGGCACAGAAACACGTTTGCAACTCTCTTGGTTTGAGTTCAAAGAGGCGATGCTGGACGTGAAGAAGGGATCTCACAAGGGAAAGTGTGCAGATATGCGCAGGAACGCCAGAACTGGAACACCAGCTGCTGCACTTAGAGATACTGAATTGTGGTCAAAGATTTCAAATTTACTCTGGCTTTGACCAGTGTAGCTGTTGTATTTGTCTGGAACCGAGATCAGAGAAATGGACTGAATTCTGTGGATTGCATCTTTTCCTGTTGGAAATACTGTAGCATTGTGATTCCATTTTTACTGGCAAGTTGCCGCAGAATACTGAGATAACTGCAATACAAGGAAAAAGTTTCTCTGGTTCACTGAATAACCAGGTTAAAATAAATGAAATGCCTTCAGCATACAGTGCATCCTGAAAGTATTCACAGCACTTCACTTTTTCCACATTTTGTTATGTTACAGCCTTATTCCAAAATGGATTAAATTCATTATTTTCCTCAAAATTCTACAAACAATACCCCATAATGACAACGTGAAAGAAGTTTGTTTGAAATCTTTGCAAATTTATTAAAAATAAAAAACGGAAAAAAAAAAATAAAAAAAAAAATCACATGTTCATAAGTATTCACAGCCTTTGCTCAATACTTTGTTGAAGCACCTTTGGCACCAATTACAGCCTCAAGTCTTTTTGAGTATGATGCTACAAGCTTGGCACACCTATTTTTGGGCAGTTTCTCCCATTCTTCTTTTGCAGGACCTCTCAAGCTCCATCAGGTTGGATGGGGAGCGTCGGTGCACAGCCATTTTCAGATCTCTCCAGAGATGTTCAATCGGGTTCAAGTCTGGGCTCTGGCTGGGCCACTCAAGGACATTCACAGAGTTATCCCGGAGTCACTCCTTTGTTATCTTGGCTGTGTGCTTAGGGTCTTTGTCCTGTTGGAAGATGAACCTTCGCCCCAGTCTGAGGTCCAGAGCGCTCTGGAGCAGGTTTTCATCAAGGATGTCTCTGTACATTGCTGCATTCATCTTTCCCTCGATCCTGACTAGTCTCCCAGTTCCTGCCGCTGAAAAACATCCCCACAGCATGATGCTGCCACCACCATGCTTCACTGTAGGGATGGTATTAGCCAGGTGATGAGCGGTGCCTGGTTTCCTCCAGACATGACGCTTGCCATTCAGGCCAAAGAGTTCAATCTTTGTTTCTCATGGTCTGAGAGTCCTTCAGGTGCCTTTTGGCAAACTCCAGGTGGGCTGTCATGTGCCTTTTACTGAGGAGTGGCTTCCTGCCTGATTGGTGGAGTGCTGCAGAGATTGTTGTTCTTCTGGAAGGTTCTCCTCTCTCCACAGAAAAATGCTGGAGCTCTGTCAGAGTGACCATCGGGTTCTTGGTCACCTCCCTGACTAAGGCCCTTCTCCCCCGATCGCTCAGTTTGGCCGGGCGGCCAGCTCTAGGAAGAGTGCTGGTGGTTCCAAACTTCTTCCATTTACGGATGATGGAGGCCACTGTGCTCATTGGGACCTTCAATGCTGCAGAAATTGTTCTGTACCCTTCCCCAGATCTATGCCTTGATACAATCCTGTCTCAGAGGTCTACAGACAATTCCTTGGACTTCATGGCTTGGTTTGTGCTCTGACATGCACTGTTAAATGTGGGACCTTATATAGACAAGTGTGTGCCTTTCCAAATCATGTCCAATCAACTGAATTTACCACAGGTGGACTCCAATCAAGTTGTAGAAACATCTCAAGGATGATCAGTGGAAACAGGATGCACCTGAGCTCAATTTTGAGTGTCATGGCAAAGACTGTGAATACTTATGTACATGTGATTTTTTTCAGTTTTTTATTTTTAATAAATTTGCAAAGATTTCAAACAAACTTCTTTCACGTTGTCATTATGGGGTATTGTTTGTAGAATTTTGAGGAAAATAATGAATTGAATCCATTTTGGAATAAGGCTGTAACAACAAAATGTGGAAAAAGTGAAGCTCTGTGAATACTTTTCGGATGCACTGTATTAGTACTAGTTGCAAACTATTGTTTCATTTCAACTTCAGCCGTTGCCACAGGTGAACCGGTGGACCGGTTCACTTAAACAATAGTGAGCGCGATTCAGAGGTTGCATTTTTGGAGTAAATGAATTTTTAAAATGTGCCTTCACTGATGGTTAGGTTTAGGGCTGGGATTTGAGTATGGCCGTACAGTATATGCATTCCTGTTGACTGTATTACATCTCTTAAAACTCACTTATGGCGCCACCCTGTGGACATTACACCTCAACAGCACTTCCAACTTCTGCCACAGGGGGCAGTGATTGAACTTTCCATAAGCACAGACCAATTTTAGCTAAGAGACATTCGACCTACTGTCACTGATTTAAAAGCAAGATCAGTCTGAAAAACCATACGGCTTTGAGGTGACATGAGGGTAAGTAATCACAACATTTTCATTGTTAGGTGAACTATTCCTTTAAGATAAATAAAAAACTGGTGGAGGGAATTTGGCATCTCACAGCCTGAGAAAGAGAGAGAGAGACATAATACAGAAAGACAGAGTTGTCTTGACAGCCAGCAGCCGATGATATCTGTCATGCAACGAGTACGTGTTTGAGAAAGAAAGACGGGTCATGAAATTTACATGGCTGCTCTTCTCTGGAGTGTGTGAAGGCGAGTTGAGATTGAGCTCCCCTGACACACCTTTGAAGTGAAAGTTTTGCCATCTCGCCGCTTAAACCTCTGCTGCCGCACACACATCTCCAGAGAGATAAGCAAACTTGTTCTTTTCTCATTACGTGCATGAACCAACGCAGGACGAGCTGCACATTTCACCAACACAGAGTGTGCTGGGAGAGAATGAGGTGAATACTGCACAACAAACTCTGTTTCTCTCATTACCAGCAAATTTCTGATTTTAAAAGGAAAAGAAAGGATTTTCATTTTGTACAAAAGTGTAAAAGGTTTGAAATGACATTAGACATTATCTGATAAGCAAAGCTGTGTATAGCAATTAGGGCTTTTTAAGTTTCTTGACTATAAGTGTATTTTCTCTTGAGGCACTGGCACATTTCTACAGTTTTTCTCATCAGATAAATGTATCTTGCTTTTAGAGTACTTTTTTTTTTACTGGAAAACAAGTCAAATGCAATCAATAAGGATATGATATTCTCCAAGGAAAAGAGCGGAGTGACAAGAGGAACATGAAACTAGCACAGCTATGTATAAAATCACTGGGACATGGGTCAAATAAACAGTTTAGCAGTCATTATATTTATTCATTAAACAGCTCTGTGGAATACTCCCAATTTCTCCCAATTTGGAATGCCCAATTCCCAATGCGCTCTAAGTCCTCATGGTCACGTAGTGATTCATCTCAGTCCGGGTGGCGGAGGACGAATCCCAGTTGCCTCCGCGTCTGAGACGTCAACCCGCGCATCTTATCACGTGGCTTGTTGAGCGCATTGCCACGGAGACATAGCGTGCGTGGAGGCTTCACGCCACCCACCGCAGCAACCATGCTCAACTCACCATGCACCCCACCGAGAACGAACCACATTATGGTGACCACGAGGAGGTTACCCCATGTGACTCTAACCTCCCTAGCAACCGGGCCAATTTGGTTGCTTAGGAGACCTGGCTGGAGTCACTCAGCACACCCTGGGATACGAATTAGTGAACTAGCGAACTCCAGGCGTGGTAGCCAGCGTATTTTACCACTGAGCCACCCAGGCCCCTCAATTATGGTTTTCTGTCAATTGCCATATTTCTAAATAATGACCACGGTCATCTGGGTTTTGTGAGTCATCTTTCCTACTTTCCTACTCTGTGATTCTACAAGTAGAAAAACTAGCAAAATAACTATAACACAAATCAATATTTCAAGTGCATTTCTCTATTTATTTGGCACGTAGTCTTGCAATAAGGGGGTCAATGAGCAGTCAGACTGTTATTTTTGCAAAATAAACACCATCAGAACACCAACACAAACTGGAGGTGGAATTCAGCTGTTTCTGGAGACTCCGCTGTCTTTTTCTTTTCACATAATATATTATCAATTTGAGCCTAATTTTTAAGATTTAAAAATTCCATCAACTTGAAATCTCTTTAACAAAATTAATAAAATTTTTGTTTTTTCTCCCCTTTTCTCCCCAATTTGGAATGCCCAATTCCCAATGCACTCTAAGTCCTCGTGGTGGTGTAGTGACTCGCCTCAATCCGGGTGGTGGAGAATGAATCTCAGTTGCCTCCGCGTCTGAGACCGTCAATCCACGCATCTTATCATGTGGCTTGTTGAGCATGTACTGTATGGGACCTCCCTAGTGTCCAGTTCTTTTGATATACTTGTATACATTCTTGTATTGTGTCTCTGTTCTTTGTGTTCCCCATGATTGCTCCCAGGTGTGTCTCCACTTATTTACCCTGTTACCTATTGTGTATTTATTTATGCCCTCGTGTTCTCATTGTCATAGTCAGTTCTTGTTTCTTGAATCTTCACACAGTATTCAGGAGAGTGTTAAAGGAGAGTGTTAATGTTCAGTTGGAAGGGCACTTCAAACAGCATAGGGAATAAGTGTACATCCATGCATCACTTCACAGGAAGTGGAGAGGGAAATTTACCCACCAGTCATTGCGAACTGACGTAGTTTGTCTAAAATAAACGCTAAAATCAGATAAACAAAAGGAGTTTTAATTAAGGTTAATTTACCTAAGGTGTGCTTTCTATGCGGTTGTGCTCGAGTGCAAAGCGCACAAGATGCGACCGTTACATCCTTTATCATGACAATAGGTCATATAGCAGTTAAGAAGACACACATATTATAAAATAACCACATGACATTGATTTTTTTAATTAATCAGCAACAGTCATTTAACTTATGGGTTACAAGTCTTGAGAATTATATACATTTAAATGTATAACAATGCATTTTTATAAGTATACACATGAATGTATTATATAAATGCATATATATGGATGTAAAGTTATTTATTGTACATTTATATGTATTTACACGAGTATTTTGTGTCATCTTACTTGAACCCCGTGATCAGCACGACTCAAGCATTGTCTGTGTTTGATGATGTTGCAGGGTATACCAAATGAACGAATTTTGTCAAGTGAAGTGAACTTCAACAGATATCTCGTGCTCAGTGATTAGGCATCCAGCAGATTGGAACGCACCTTTGGACTTTAGATTCGGAAGACCACGGTTCGAGCCCAGACAAGCACGCAAGCTGACATGTGAGACGAAAGTGTCATAGAAGCGACATAAGGTGCCGTGGTTGCTTCAGAAAATCACATTTGCTTTTAGGACACTATCTGTTAGGGTTAGTTGTTGGTTTAGGGTTAGGATGTATGCTTTGTTTACCTCTCATTTGCTATTAGGACACTATTGGTTAGGTTTAGGTTAAAGTTTTAGGTTAGCGAGTTACATTTTACTCCTTAAAACCTCGTCTGATTACAACACCATTTCACTCGCTGCAGTGAAACATGTAAGGAAGCACGTCATTTCATTTTGCACAAATGTTACCATATAATTTTAATAAGATCAAGCTGCGAAGATTGGTGGGGTTTATGATTAAAACAAGAAAAAAAAAATCAAAGAAATAAACTTGGTTTCCCTTTGAATCAAATGTTTCCATACCCCACTGGCAGTTCTTTCTTGTTATAAGCCAAAATTGCCACATTTTTTCGATTTTTCTGAAACCACAGAAAATATCTTATTTCATTTTGCTTCTCAAGTAAATGTATCGTGTTTTAAGAATGTTTAGATATTTTAACTGGAAAGTGTCGTATCCCTTACATTCCTCATTTTATTGCTACTCCAGCGGTTCATAATTGCATGATTACACAGTGCCTACTGTCATTCCAGATCAAATCCATTGGCTGTAACACAATGCCGTTGGAAGCAGTCCAGCGCTGTGCCCATGGCAGAATAGATTCTCCCATCTTCTGCAAGTCCACAGAGAGAAGAGTGTGTGTGTTTTGGTTCAAAGCGTGAGGCTTGCTGTTTTGATTTGGGATTGTATTTGTTTCTGCTTGATCGATGGGGGAATGCATGTGCGCATCTGCGTGTTTCAGGCACTTTAAACTGCTCGGAGGCCAGAGACAACAACCAGAGACTTGAGTGCGGAGGACCAGCCAACTTCTGATATTGACGTCCAACAAGCAAATGAGCCATTTCAGGCAGTTGTGCAAGCTGAGAAGAGAGTTTCAAACCCATCAGACAAAATGAGGAGTCATGAGATGTTTCATAACATCTCGGCCACTTCCGTAATCATCGTAATCTAATTAGCGATTGATTTTGCAACATGAAATTGACTGCACTTTCTTTAAGGAATATTCCGGGTTCAATACAAGTTAAGCTCGATCGACAGCATTTGTGGCGTAATATTGAATACCACAAAAATGCATTTCAAATCGTCCCTCCTTTTCTTTAAAAAAATAAATAATAAATCTGAGTTACAGTGAGACACTTACAGTGAAATCTGGGTTACAGTGAGTCAACGGGGCCAATTTTTGGAGGGTTTAAAGGCAGAAATGTGATGCTAATAATTTTTATAAAAGCACTTAAAGGTGCTTTAAGCGATTTTAGCGTTATGAAGCTTTCACGTTACTGAGCCATTGAATTAGCCATACCCTCCAAAGATAGCCACGCCCTCCAAAGATAATTTTGAGAGCAAAAGAGCACCATTGTTTGTTCCTGGGACTGTCAAATTCAACAGTTGCACAACAGCGCCCTCAACTGGCAAACACTGTGAATCACAGCCTCAATGATCCGCTTCAAATATAACACTATGAGAACGAGCAAAATGATTGACAGGCCCACAGTCTATGGAAACATGTTTGCTGTTTACAAAGTCCACAGCTGTCACAGAGACCGGTGAGATATCTCAGGACACTTATTTCATTAGGAAAATTTTTTGCATACATTTTCATGACAAATTCACTTACAGCACCTTTAAATTAATTATTCTGTTAAAACATGTGTATTATTTGAGCTGTAAAGTTGTTTAAATTGGCATTTTTGTGGTCGTTTTAGGGTTTGTTGACATTATTGTCGTTGTTGATACCGAGTGAAAACAAGACAATACATCATGGTTTCCGTAGGTACACTTCTGTATGAACCTGATCTCATGAAAATTACGTGACTGGCGACATTCTTGCTATATGGTCACAGCAGTTCCAAGGTGAAATGTCCCCTGTGTGGCGGTAAAAGCGAGTAAAACATTCTCTCAGATAGAAGACATTTGTAGGGTTAATGCTTCATCAAGTTTAAATTCAACAAAACTGACCTCCCTACCCTAAACCTTAAACCTAAACCTAACCTAAACCTATAATGTAAAATAAAGCAAATGTGAGATGAAGGAACAAGGAACACGTGTCCGCCACTTACAGTACATCAGCAAGGGTCAAATTATCATTCTTATAATTCGATTTAAACCACATAATCTTGCAGTTCCACTTGCAAGCCAATTTTTCCACACATTTGGCATTTGTTGATGTAACGTTGTATAAAACGGTAACTGGTGGGGCACAATTTGAAAGCAAAGAACACACAGAATTCAGTGTAATAAAGATAAAATCAATTGACAAGCACATCAGACCACTCTTCCGTTCTGCTTCTGCCCGCTTACAGGCAGAAACTGAAACAAGAAGCTCCCGCCCTCAGAACGATCCAGTGCTGGTTGGACCAATCAGATCCTGTGCTACAAGACTCTTTTGATCATGCGGACTGGGAGATGTTCCGGTCCCCTCTGATGATGACATCAAGGTATACGCTGATAGTGTAACGTGTTTCATCAGGAAGTGCATAGATGATGTAGTGCCGACCAAAACAATACGGATCTACCCTAACCAGAAACCATGGATTACTAGCGTTGTTCCTGTGGCACTTAATGCGCGGACCTCTGCTTTTAATTCTGGGAATGCGGAGGAGCATAAACAAACCAGTTATGCCCTCCACAAAACTATCAGAGCAGCCAAACGCCAGTACAGGGACAAGACTGAAGGACAGTTCAACACCACCGACTCTAGAAGCATGTAGCAGGGAATTCATATCATCACGGACTTCAAAGGGGAAAAAAACTCCACCGTGAACATTGCTGCCTCTCTCCCGGATGAGCTAAATACTTTTTATGCTCATTTCGTGGGAAATAACACCGCCCTCACGGAGAGAGCTCTTGCGGCCGAAGCTACAGAGGTTGGTTCACTCTCCGTCTCTATAGCAGATGTAACGCGATCCTTCCGACGGGTGAATATCCGTAAAGCCGCGGGTCCAGACGGCATTCCGGGCTGCGTCATCAGAGTGTGCGCGGACATTTTCAACCTTTCCCTCTCCTTGTCTGTGGTCCCCACATGCTTTAAAACGTCCACCATTGTGCCTGTACCAAAGCAATCCAAAATCACTTGCTTAAATGACTGCTGTCCTGTTGCTCTGACCCCGATCATCAGCAAATGCTTTGAGAGACTAATCAGTGATTACATCTGCTCTGTGCTGCCCACATCACTGGACTCACTGCAGTTTGCATATCGCAACGATCGCTCAACTGATGATACCATTGCATCTACAATACACACTGCTCTCTCCCACCTGGAAAAAAAGAACACATATGTGAGAATGATGTTTGTAGACTACAGCTCAGCATTCAACACCATAGTGCCCTCCAAGCTTGATGAGAAACTCCGGGCTCTGGGCTTAAACAGCTCACTGTGCAGCTGGATCCTGGACTTCCTGTCAAGCAGACGCCAGGTGGTTAGAATGGGCAGCAACATCTCATCATTGACCCTCAACACTGGAGCCCCACAGGGCTGTGTTCTCAGCCCACTCCTGTATTCCCTGTACACACATGACTGTGTGGCAACACATAGCTCCAATGCCATCATTAAGTTTGCTGATGATATGACGGTGGTAGGTCTGATCACTGACAATGATGAAACAGCCTACAGAGAGGAGGTGCACACTCTGACACACTGGTGTCAGGAGCACAACCTCTCCTTCAAAGTCAGCAAGACAAAGGAGCTTGTGGTGGACTTCAGGAGAAAAGACAGAGAACACAGTCCCATCACCATCAATGGAGCACCAGTGGAGAGAGTCAGCAGTTTCAAGTTTCTCGGTGTCCACATCACTGAGGAACTCACATGGTCCGTCCACACTGAAGTTTTACATGTGTAAATCTGTTTATTGTAAATTGGTGTATGTCTCATCACTGTCATGACTGCTATGTTGCTCGGAACTGCACCCAAGACTTTCACCCACTGTTGCACTTGTGTATACGGTTGAGTGACAATAAAGGGATTTGATTTGATTTTGATTTGACAAAAACAAAATAAGAGAAAAATCTCATACGAGAGAACATCAATGCACATCTCCACCACGTCACAGCATCTTGACCGCAATTACCTCAGAATTCTCAGACACACCACAGGTTACATTACCTTTCTAGTGCGCTCTCTTCCCTGATCTCCATATGCCCGGTATGTTCCCCCCCTCTCACGGGCGACCGGTGGGACTCATTATAGGCGAACGCTTTTCCACATTCACCATCTCTCACCCTGCAGCACTGTTTTGCCCTGGAGCACTGTTTCTATAATTCAGCTTTATCTGGCCCACACACTCATGTGTGCTGTTCTACACATCATTATCCACATCACAGGTGCCGCCCGACGGCTGCGCTTCTTTAATACTGGTCTGTGAGGGCTGCACGCGTATCGACTGTACTCAACAGTAAGCACAGGCCACGTTTTACATGCACATGCATTGATATGTTGGTCATAGCCAGTTGATGCCTTCATGTATGTATCTTTAAAGGCTAAGGTATACTTTGTTTTTTCACATACCGTTACATCCAAGGGCGTAGCAGTCATTTTAAAAATGTGGGGGGGCCCAACATTTACAGTGCAGTATTTATATATTACAGTTTATATTAATATACAAGTATAAGTATTATATTAATATATAAGTATTATATACTTGTAATATTTGTATTGTTTTAAAGATTCAAGTATTGCAAATTAAGTGCAAAATTAAAGGTCATCTTGTGGAGCACTTGGAAAACAAGCTGGTCCTTGAATAAATTATTTAATCAATGACAACATTTATTTATTTTACTCTGTGCATTGTGGGATTTAAATGTTATCCAAGTGTCT
This sequence comes from Myxocyprinus asiaticus, assembly GCF_019703515.2. Taxonomy (NCBI): domain Eukaryota; kingdom Metazoa; phylum Chordata; class Actinopteri; order Cypriniformes; family Catostomidae; genus Myxocyprinus; species Myxocyprinus asiaticus. The sequence continues at coordinate 1,491,764 of NC_059358.1, read as the reverse complement.
TGAGTGTTTTGACCATGTTCACCGAAATTCGTTCAGATCCATTTAATGACTCAGTGACCACTTCTGGTGATGTCTTGTGTGAAATGTGTCACTGAATCGACGATCAAAAAAATGTGTATGTCTACAGACCTATAAAGAGACTTTAATAGAGGTTTTAAGCATTATAAGAACAAAGCAAATCATTTCACTAAAGTCTGTGAGCTGCTGAGCATGACTTATCAAAAGACAACAATAATAGTCTTATATTATTATGAGTTTCAATAACGTCTGTATGTTCTCATGTATAGAAAAGTGTCAACATCTCTATTGACTTCAGTAAAATGCATAAGTGTTCTAAGAACACAGCAGATCTTTCTGCACACCAACATAGAGGTAAAAAACAGGAGCTGATATTAAAAATAGCTTTACATATTTAACACAGATCTAGTAATCTGCTTAAAGGTGCAATATGTAATATATTTACTGTACTAAAGCATAAAAGTATCATAATATGTTTACAGAGATTTAGGAAACATGCTAAGTTGAAACACTGGCTTCTCCGAAAACAGTGCTACAGCCAGTATATTCTACTTTGAAATGTCCGTTACGGGCCGGAATTTCTGTTTGTGTTTTGGCCTGTGTGATCCCGCCCACTGCCCATTTCCCAATAGTATTTCGACACCCCGGGTTACCAGATTTGAAACAAGTTAGCAGGTAAACACAGAGTGCTGTAACCATGGATGCCAGCAATACATCTAGCTAACATTGACAGAGTTATAAAAAATCCACATGAGCTGGTTTATAATTTGCAAACAATAAAAACATTGCAAATGTATACATTAGCTGATCAACTTACAGTGTAAGGCTCGTCGCTTGCCATTGTCAGTTTGCTCGTTCCTGTTGCGTGCCCTCAACCTGGCAACCTACGTGAGCTTCGAGTCCTTTCGACGCACCAATCCTAGTGAGATCGACGCAGCGTAAACTCTATTGTGTAGGCACCCTAAGCATGTTCAACGCATGTGCAGATATGCACAAAGATGCGGACTGGCTGCGTGTCTAGAAAAACACATTTGCGCATACTGTGTTGATGACAAAATTTGCATTATGTGCAAAGTGCATTGGCCAATGCATTGCAAATGCACGATCAAGCTGAACATACTTAACAGACATGCTTGCGTTACGATATGAATTGTTGTCTGACACATATCTGAACACAGGAACGCATGAAATTGAGCTTGTGTAGGTAATGGTATTTGACATATGTGAGTGCGTTTTGTGCCATAGGACACATTCTAAGCACAATGGAATCGAACAGAACGCACGTTTATATCACGTGTATGCAGTGTTAAAATCATCAGCAAAATGAAAATGTTTGGGTTTTTTGGTTTGGTCAACTCTAACAGAGACGAGACGGAAAAGTTGCATCATGACGGTGATTATAAAACAAAAATATGATGATAAAACATACTGCAATATCGTAATAATACACAAACAATGTTTTTAGAAGAAGAAAAATGTAGAAAGAATTAATTGTGAGCTGAAAGAACTTCGTATGTTGAACATCGATAAACTAAAACTGCTTTAATAGAAGTTACGTGCTGATCAGAATGCGAAGAAGGCAATATACTAAACTAACACTGAAAATTAAAGGTGCCGTAAGTGATTTTTTCTTGGTAAAGTATGCAAAAAATGTTCCTACTCCCTTAAAGATATCAATGAAATAAGTGTCCTGAGATATCTCTAGACTTTGTAAACAGCAAACAAAAATGTGACACTTTTCACCTGTCAATCATTTTGCTCGTTCTCATAGTGTTGTATTTGAAGCAGATCACTGAGGCTGTGATTCATAATGTTTGCCAGTTGAGGGCGCTGTTGTGCCACTGTTGATTTTGACAGCAACAGGAACAAACAATGCTGCTCTTTTGATCAGTTTTGCTTTCAAAATTATCTTTGAAGGGCGGGGTTTTGGAATGAGGGGGCGTGGCTAATTCAACGGCTCAGTCACTTGAAATTTCTAAAAAGTAGCTTGTATTTCAGTGTTCTCTTTGTATGCTATTATTTCAGGTTTTCACAACAAGGATAGTATTCACATGTTGTATTTTGTTTAGTCTATATGTTAGATACATGTTTAAATTAATATATGTTTACATACTGCATTGTTTCCAAAATGATTGCATATTTGATTAAAATTTGATACAGTTTGACATGTTTTTGTCAAATATGTTATTTTTGTTTACTAACATTATATGCCATTTTAGAGTAAAATTGACTTAATGAATGTGTATTCATAAATTGACGTCAAATAACAAAAACTATGACTAAAAAATGTGTTTTTGAAAAAGTGTACAAATTAAAACTGCTGATATGCACATTTACTCCCAAACATCATTGTTATTGTACACACTCAATACTCTCAAAATCTTTATATGGACCACAGGTCCATTGTTTTCAATCTAACATTCCAGCAAAAATAAATATATTGAGATACATCATAACCAGGATATGAAATTATTCATGCTGTGATTTTGTTCATATCGCCCACCCCTAGAACGAAGCAACAAAATCAAGTGAATGTACAAGTTGAATCCAAATGTGTGGTACATTAGCAGTAATCCATCAACTGTGCTAACAATGTTGTTTCTGATGTGGTTTAAACGTCTTTGATAAACAGCAATTGGATCTCCTGGTTTTTACAGTCTTTTACCATTAAAATTCCAAAAAATGTTACAGTGTAAATTTATGATGTTTTTTAAAATGTTTGTTGTAATGTATCATGCACCATCATTTAATCGCGATTTATCACAGAAAACTGTGCGATTAATTTGTTAAAATGTTTAAATCAATTCACAGCCCTATTCAATAATAATCATTTCATTTGATATGAATAGTATTCAAACATTTTCCTCCTTTAGCTTCATTGTAATTAGGATTCCTCCGGTAGGATGAAACCTATTGTTTTTGTTAGTTTTCTTCTTCTAATTATTATTATTCCTGTAGCTGTAAATTGCCCAATAACTCAAGATATCCTTGGTAAAAAGTTTTGAAATTTGGCACATTGATACTACAGGCCACGAGTAACTAACACACCAAAAATGGCCCATGTGAGCCTATAGGTGGCGCTACAGGCCACGCCCCACTTTGTCCATTTTCAAAGTGATGCCATTTCCTCCCCATCAGTCCAAGATTTCTGAAACCTGGTATATATGCCTCATTTCTCATGAGGAACAAAAAAGCCTCTAGAACCCATAAAGTCCGCCATGATGGATTTTCCTGTACAATACAAATTTGTCCAAAACTACAAAAATCTACTCCTCCTGAACCATAGCTCCAATTGACTTGAAACTCGTTATGTATGTGTAGGATACATGTCTTTCAATTTGATATTTAGCAAAAATGAATACAATACAAAATGTCTGAAAGGTGCACATTTATGTAAATGTCCACACTGTCTCAATATCCATATGTCCAAAAAATCTAATGCCATTTTGACTAATGTTTTTTCCAACCTAACAGGCTTCAAGATGACATCACTCTGAAGTACTGTGCAAAATTTCACCTTGATATGTCAAAAGATGACAGAATTACAGTTACTATTATTTATCGCTAACGCTAAAATAATGCTTTACAAATCCACTAGTCATAAAACCGATACTTTGATTCAATCACCAGTTCATATGAAGACTCTTGCAATGTTTAATAACAAATT